>NW_028120096.1:0-202520 GCF_965119305.1 Pelophylax lessonae | reverse complement strand
CCCCCACCTGTCCAATGTCTCTCCCCCCCCCACCTGTCCAATGTCTCTCCCCCCCCCCACCTGTCCAATGTCTCTCCCCCCCCCACCTGTCCAATGTCTCTCCCCCCCCCCACCTGTCCAATGTCTCTCCCCCCCCCACCTGTCCAATGTCTCTCCCCCCCCCACCTGTCCAATGTCTCTCCCCCCCCACCTGTCCAATGTCTCTCCCCCCCCCACCTGTCCAATGTCTCTCCCCCCCCCCCCCCACCTGTCCAATGTCTCCCCCCCCCCCCACCTGTCCAATGTCTCCCCCCCACCTGTCCAATGTCTCCCCCCCCCCCACCTGTCCAATGTCTCCCCCCCCCCCCCCACCTGTCCAATGTCTCTCCCCCCCCCCACCTGTCCAATGTCTCTCCCCCCCCCCCACCTGTCCAATGTCTCTCCCCCCCCCACCTGTCCAATGTCTCTCCCCCCCCCCCCACCTGTCCAATGTCTCTCCCCCCCCCCCACCTGTCCAATGTCTCTCCCCCCCCCCCCCACCTGTCCAATGTCTCTCCCCCCCCCACCTGTCCAATGTCTCCCCCCCCCACCTGTCCAATGTCTCCCCCCCCCCACCTGTCCAATGTCTCCCCCCCCCCCCACCTGTCCAATGTCTCCCCCCCCCCCACCTGTCCAATGTCTCCTCCCCCCCCACCTGTCCAATGTCTCTCCCCCCCTCCACCTTTTCACTACCCCCCCACCTGTCGTCTACCCCCCCCACCTGTCCAGTGTCCCCCCCCCCCCACCTTACCGCTACCCCCCTTCCCACCTGTCCGCTACTGCCCCACCCCTCCTGTCCATCGTGGCCCTCACCTGTCCTCTACAATCTACCCCCATCTGTTCAATGTCATCCACCTGTCCTCTCCAGTGTGCCCCCCCCCACCTGTCCTCTCCAGTGTGCCCCCCCCCACCTGTCCTCTCCAGTGCCCCCCCCCCCCCCACCTGTCCTCTCCAGTGTGCCCCCCCCCCACCTGTCCTCTCCAGTGTGCCCCCCCCCCCCCACCTGTCCTCTCCAGTGTGCCCCCCCCCTGTATGTAGTGTAAACCTGTATCTGGGGAGCAGTGATGTCACTTTGTATTATATATCTTTATATTGGAGTCTTTTAAAGTCTGAACAAAGATGGCGCAGTCCTTTTGGAGAGACAAGCAGCAGAAGGCATTGTGGGGGAGTCCTGTGATCTCTTTGGTGTGGACCTGGGAGAGCTGTGATTGGTTGTTTCTGATTTCTTCTACAATAGAAGTTTTTATTCTCCAATGAGGGACACAGGAATTCAGGAAGAGTTGGGTTATAGTGCGCCCTCAGCCCATCCTCCCCCTGGTGGTCCTACAGGTGAATACTCTGTGTATCCGGTACCGGCACCTAAAATCTGGAACCCCTGTTATAGAGGGTCCTCATTGGAGTGTTCCTCGGCTCTGTCGGGGGGGTTGCAGAGGTTCCCCCCTCATGTCCACACAAATCTCCATGTCCACTCTGGTCTTCCCAGTTGCTTGTGCCAGTCAGTCCCTCTGTACCCGGGGGGGGATGGGGGATGGTTCTTCAGAGACCGTCCCACTACATCCCCTGTGCGGGTCATTCCTCTGAGGGCTGGAATTACCCAGAAGGATCCTGATCCTAGATGGACCAGTGACCCACCTCAACCAGAATACCACCAGACTGGGGGAAGGTGTGCTCACCTGACCGGTCATTAGAATCCCTCCCCGAAATCCCAGCTGACCGGTCATTAGAATCCCTCCCCGAAATCCCAGCTGACCGGTCATTAGAATCCCTCCCCGAAATCCCAGCTGACCGGTCATTAGAATCCCTCCCCGAAATCCCAGCTGACCGGTCATTAGAATCCCTCCCGAAATCCCAGCTGACCGGTCATTAGAATCCCTCCGGAAATCCCAGCTGGAAAACACCGGTGTGGCTCTCCTCTCCATGCTGGAAGTAAATTCTTGGGATTCCTGTAGAGTGGTGGAAGGAAGCGGCTGGATCCTGGTGGTGGAGTTTGGTAGAAGTATCTGTCCTCGTGTCTCCGGTTGGGTGGAGTTTGGTAGAAGTATCTGACCTCGTGTCTCCGGTTGGGTGGAGTTTGGTAGAAGTATCTAACCTCGTGTCTCCGGTTGGGTGGAGTTTGGTAGAAGTATCTGACCTCGTGTCTCTGATTGGGTGGAGTTTGGTAGAAGTATCTAACCTCGTGTCTCTGATTGGGTGGAGTTTGGTAGAAGTATCTGACCTCGTGTCTCCGGTTGGGTGGAGTTTGGTAGAAGTATCTGACCTCGTGTCTCCGGTTGGGTGGAGTTTGGTAGAAGTATCTGACCTCGTGTCTCCGGTTGGATGGAGTTTGGTAGAAGTATCTGACCTCGTGTCTCCGGTTGGGTGGAGTTTGGTAGAAGTATCTGACCTCGTGTCTCCGGTTGGGTGGAGTTTGGTAGAAGTATCTGACTTCGTGTCTCCGGTTGGGTGGAGTTTGGTAGAAGTATCTAACCTCGTGTCTCTGATTGGGTGGAGTTTGGTAGAAGTATCTGGCCTCGTGTCTCCGGTTGGGTGGAGTTTGGTAGAAGTATCTGACCTCGTGTCTCCGGTTGGGTGGAGTTTGGTAGAAGTATCTAACCTCGTGTCTCCGGTTGGATGGAGTTTGGTAGAAGTATCTGACCTCGTGTCTCCGGTTGGGTGGAGTTTGGTAGAAGTATCTGACCTCGTGTCTCCGGTTGGGTGGAGTTTGGTAGAAGTAACTGACCTCGTGTCTTCGGTTGGATGGAGTTTGGTAGAAGTATCTGACCTCGTGTCTCCGGTTGGGTGGAGTTTGGTAGAAGTATCTGACCTCGTGTCTCCGGTTGGGTGGAGTTTGGTAGAAGTATCTGACCTCGTGTCTCCGGTTGGATGGAGTTTGGTAGAAGTATCTGACCTCGTGTCTCCGCTTGGGTGGAGTTTGGTAGAAGTATCTGACCTCGTGTCTCCGCTTGGGTGGAGTTTGGTAGAAGTATCTGACCTCGTGTCTCCGGTTGGGTGGAGTTTGGTAGAAGTATCTGACCTCGTGTCTCCGATTGGGTGGAGTTTGGTAGAAGTATCTGACCTCGTGTCTCCGCTTGGGTGGAGTTTGGTAGAAGTATCTGACCTTGTGTCTCCGGTTGGGTGGAGTTTGGTAGAAGTATCTAACCTCGTGTCTCTGATTGGGTGGAGTTTGGTAGAAGTATCTGACCTCGTGTCTCCGCTTGGGTGGAGTTTGGTAGAAGTATCTGACCTCGTGTCTCTGGTTGGGTGGAGTTTGGTAGAAGTATCTGACCTCGTGTCTCCGGTTGGGTGGAGTTTGGTAGAAGTATCTGACCTCGTGTCTCCGCTTGGGTGGAGTTTGGTAGAAGTATCTGACCTCGTGTCTCCGGTTGGATGGAGTTTGGTAGAAGTATCTGACCTCGTGTCTCCGGTTGGATGGAGTTTGGTAGAAGTATCTGACCTCGTGTCTCCGGTTGGGTGGAGTTTGGTAGAAGTATCTAACCTCGTGTCTCTGATTGGGTGGAGTTTGGTAGAAGTATCTGACCTCGTGTCTCCGGTTGGGTGGAGTTTGGTAGAAGTATCTGACCTCGTGTCTCCGGTTGGGTGGAGTTTGGTAGAAGTAACTGACCTCGTGTCTTCGGTTGGATGGAGTTTGGTAGAAGTATCTGACCTCGTGTCTCCGGTTGGGTGGAGTTTGGTAGAAGTATCTGACCTCGTGTCTCCGGTTGGGTGGAGTTTGGTAGAAGTATCTGACCTTGTGTCTCCGGTTGGGTGGAGTTTGGTAGAAGTATCTGACCTCGTGTCTCTGGTTGGGTGGAGTTTGGTAGAAGTATCTGACCTCGTGTCTTCGGGTTGGATGGAGTTTGGTAGAAGTATCTGAAAACATGGTGATTGGGATGCTGAGGATTCCTCCATGATGGAGTATCTGACTCGGTTGACCTTTCCGGGACATCTTCCTAGGAATGCCAGGATGGCCGGAGTGTTCTCCTGCCTCAATACCATAGATCTGTGGAGAAAGCCCACCCTTCTCCTTCAACACGTAAGTAATTCAGCGCTTACTCAGGCCAAAGGGCTAATCATAGATCAGCTAATGCCCCTCCCCCACCAATCCTGTAAGCCTTCTCATAAGCTTGCACCCCACGTTTTCCTGGCTTCCCCAGAACAGACAATCCCCAGTTTTTCATGAGAACCCGCAATGTTTCAGTTTCTTGTAGGTCTGTCCCCTCCGGGAAGGTTGGGCAGTTCTCGCCAGTCAGGTAGCCTTAGACAAATGATGGACGATGCTGAAGGTGCTACTCCTCACACCATCTACCTTGGGATTTTCTTCCATTGGTGGTCTCCATATGGAGGAGTGAGGGTCCCGTTATTGGGTGCTCCTCATCCTTTGCTGGCTATTCCTGTGTTGCCCTGAATTGTCATTGGGCAGAACATGCTGTAGGGGGTGTAGAAGGTATGGAGACCTTTGTTGGTCTTTCCTCTGACTGATCTGCTGCTTCTGGAGGGAGTTCCTTCAGATCTCTTCCTGGTTTCTGTCCCTAATCCGGTGACTGGGATTCTGCACCTCGCTCCTCAGCTGAGGGTCTCTACTGCTTTGAGATGGGTCAGATGATTCCTAATGCTATGTTTGTAGATTGGGGTTAAGCAGTTCCTCTGCCTGACCCCAGAGAAACCTACAGGAGTTGGGGTGAATTGGTTCCTGCTCACCCACCTGGTTCTTCTGGTGCTCGTATGTACCAGCCTGGGGTTGCAGCGTACCCTCCCCCTGCATACCCTGTATGAGTGCCTGTTCATTCTACTCCCTTCTACAGTCAGGCTGCCTCTCTGATGGGTACCCCTGGGGTTTTCTTCCAAAATGGGCCATTTACCGCTTCCCTGGGGGCTCTCACTTCCTATAGACGTCTTATTTCTAGATTGGTGGCTTCCCTGAATCCTGAGGGTTGGGAGTAGAAGGCTTCTTGTAGGCCTCTCCCTGGCCTTCTCAGGTTCACCGGCTGGTTTTATTTTTCTAAGGTTCCCCCTCCTGGGAACTTCTCCTCATGGTTTTCTTCTTGCTTGGCGACATCACGTTGTTGTTGTCCTGTTCGTCGTCCCATTCTTATGTTGTTCCTCCGGTTTTGGTGGATTGTTGGCTGGGTGTTCTTGGTGGATTGTTTGGCGGGGTGTTCTTGGTGGATTGTTTGGTGGGGTGTTCTTGGTGGATTGTTTGGTGGGGTGTTCTTGGTGGATTGTTGGCTGGGTGTTCTTGGTGGATTGTTGGCTGGGTGTTCTTGGTGGATTGTTGGCGGGGTGTTCTTGGTGGATTGTTGGCGGGGTGTTCTTGGTGGATTGTTGGCGGGGTGTTCTTGGTGGATTGTTGGCGGGGTGTTCTTGGTGGATTGTTGGCTGGGTGTTCTTGGTGGATTGTTGGCTGGGTGTTCTTGGTGGATTGTTGGCTGGGTGTTCTTGGTGGATTGTTGGCTGGGTGTTCTTGGTGGATTGTTGGCTGGGTGTTCTTGGTGGATTGTTGGCGGGGTGTTCTTGGTGGATTGTTGGCGGGGTGTTCTTGGTGGATTGTTGGCGGGGTGTTCTGTTGGGTATTCTCCTCCCCCTTGGCAGTGATCTCCTCTGTCTTGGCCTGGAGCACCGGGTTGATCATCTGTGGTTTGGTTGTTCGATTCCAGTCTGACAGAGGACCTCTCTTGCTCGGTGTCTGGTGTTGGTCCTTGAGATTCTTCTGGTTGCAGACGGTTCCTGATTCCTTCTCTGGTCCATCATTTGATGTTAAGTTGGAGTAGTTTTGTTGGACAGGAAAATACGATTTCTGTAGTCCACGGACCCCACTCCTCTGGGCCCCTAATACTGCAATCTGACAAAAAATGGCATGCTGGGTAAAGGAGGGGCCACGCCCAGCCTGTAGGTGGCAGTATAACCCGAATGTAATGGAATTCCTGTGTTCCTCGATGGGCTCCTAGAAATAGATGTTATGACAAGTATGAGATCTGTGTTTTCTGCCCCCCCTCCCCCGGTGTGACGCCATCTCCCGTCTGTCCAGACAGTTTGGTGTTAAGTAGATAATCCTGTTAGGTTGTGGAGGAGCGAGGAGGTCACATGATCTATCCAGGAATAATAGGATTAGAGTTGGCGTGGCCCCATTATAGTAAACGTGGCCCCGAGGCGTCTGCAGAGTAAAATACGTCTTCTGTGTGCAACCCGAGACCACAGCTCGCCTTACACCACGCCACGGCCTATGGGGGAGAGATTCTCACCTCCGAGATGGATGTACATAGAACTGATAGTGGTGACCCCCCCTGTGTACAGATATGTCTATTGGGATGGGCCGGGTGGTTTCTGGCACCCTCATAGACTAGGGGCCCGGTGGTTTCTGGCACCCTCATAGACTAGGGGCCTGGTGGTTTCTGGCACCCTCATAGACTAGGGGCCCGGTGGTTTCTGGCACCCTCATAGACTAGGGGCCTGGTGGTTTCTGGCACCCTCATAGACTAGGGGCCCGGTGGTTTCTGGCACCCTCATAGACTAGGGGCCTGGTGGTTTCTGGCACCCTCATAGACTAGGGGCCCGGTGGTTTCTGGCACCCTCATAGACTAGGGGCCCGGTGGTTTCTGGCACCCTCATAGACTAGGGGCCCGGTGGTTTCTGGCACCCTCATAGACTAGGGGCCGGGTGGTTTCTGGCACCCTCATAGACTGGGGGCTGGGTGGTTTCTGGCACCCTCATAGACTGGGGGCCGGGTGGTTTCTGGCACCCTCATAGACTGGGGGCCGGGTGGTTTCTGGCACCCTCATAGACTGGGGGCCGGGTGGTTTCTGGCACCCTCATAGACTGGGGGCCGGGTGGTTTCTGGCACCCTGATAGACTGGGGGCCGGGTGGTTTCTGGCACCCTCATAGACTGGGGGCCGGGTGGTTTCTGGCACCCTCATAGACTGGGGGCCGGGTGGTTTCTGGCACCCTCATAGACTGGGGGCCGGGTGGTTTCTGGCACCCTCATAGACTGGGGGCCGGGTGGTTTCTGGCACCCTCATAGACTGGGGGCCGGGTGGTTTCTGGCACCCTCATAGACTGGGGGCCGGGTGGTTTCTGGCACCCTCATAGACTGGGGGCCGGGTGGTTTCTGGCACCCTCATAGACTGGGGGCCGGGTGGTTTCTGGTGGGATTGGAGCCCACATTGCGGAGTGCTCACAGATCTGGGCTGATTAGAGTTGGAGGACTCATGTTTGACTCCCTCCAGTTTGTAGTGGAGCTTCATAGATTGGACGTCTGTCATGGTGGTCCCCCGGCTCAGTGATTGGACGTCTGTCATGGTGGTCCCCCGGCTCATTGATTGGACGTCTGTCATGGTGGTCCCCCGGCTCAGTGATTGGACAGCCGGGCACAATGGCAGTGAAGCTCGGGTCACCTCCTACTTATTGGGTGGAGTTTGGTGGTCGGTATTCCCGGCTCTGCCAGTTCTTAGTAAGTAGGTTGGGTGTTGGAGTTCCTGTCCTGCGGGTTGGAGATGCTGTTGTTTGGTCGCCATGGTGATGGCGTTGTCTGCGGTGTGCGCAGTGTTTGTCCTGGGACTGGGGTGGGTGTGTCTGCAGGTTAACCCTTTGTGTGCTGCAGCCATTGAGATGAGGCCTTCCCGATCTGCAGATTCTCCGAGGGATGATTGTGTCCCATCTGTGCTTCAGTAAATGGCGCTCCGGGTGCCCAGTATGTGTCTGGGGCTCTGTTGGGGGAGGAGGGGTGGTAGGTCCCTGTATGTGCTTTGGGGGTCTATGGGAGAGTTGTATTTAGGACTCTGTACCCCCTGTACATTTCTGAGGGTCTGCAAGGGACTCTGCATGGTGGTGGATTGGACAGTGTGGTCTTCGGGGGTGGTATAGGGGTCTCTGAGTGATGGTGGATTGGACAGTGTGGTCTTCGGGGGTGGTATAGGGGTCTCTGAGTGATGGTGGATTGGACAGTGTGGTCTTCGGGGGTGGTATAGGAGTCTCTGGGTGAGGGTGGATTGGTGGTAGGATCTGTGGGAATGCTGGGGGGGGCAGGGTGTCGAGGAGTTGTTGGGGGGGGGGGGGGGGTTGAGAAGTTGTTGTGAAATGTTGGGGGGGGCTGTTGAGGAGTTGTTGGGGGGGTTGAGAAGTTGTTGGGAATGTTGGGGGCACGGAGTGTTGACTTGTTGGGGGGACAGGGTGTTTCCTGAAGTCCCGTGTCAGTAGAGGCCCCGGTGTCCCCCCCATCTTCTGGATGAGGGTTTCCTGAAGTCCCATGTCAGTAGAGGCCCTGGTGTCTCCCCTCCCCCCAGCCGGTGTATCACATCGGGCGTTGGTCAGTCTAATCCGGTAATTAATTGGATCTCCAGTCTGGAGACATCTGTCAGTAATCCCGTAGGACGGAGTTTGTGCCGGGGACAGAAGTGATGGTCACATGGTGGTCTCCAGCCTGGTGTCATCCCAGCCGGTATCGGCTTCTCATGGTGACCTCCTCTTCTGAGTCTCCTTCCTCCAGCTGCATTCTCTATCATTCAGTGTCAGTGGGAAGCAGTGGAGTTTCATTGATTTGTCTGCTCACCCCGGGGAAGGTGACCCCATTCATGGACATGTGATGGTATCCCAGTACAGGAATGTCACCAGTCAGGCGGTGTCGGGGTCGTAGCTGAACGCGGTTCTCCAGATAAATGCCGGTTTCTGGGAATAATTACAGAGGACGGGTGTATATATATCAACAAGGGCGGGGGAGGGTAATTATACTGTAAGCTGGAGACATCTCTGCACTATAAACTGGCAGCCAAGGAGGTCCTCCACCTCCTCCTTCATACCGACTGCGGTGACACAGCCTCATCCACCCAATCCATGTACTGTGAGCTCTCCCAACCGCGACTCACCAACCCAATACCAAAAATCGTTCCATGGGTGACACGGCCGTCAGGTCGTTCCATCGGGGACACGGCCGTCAGGTCGTTCCATCGGTGACCCGGCCGTCAGGTCGTTCCATCGGGGACACGGCCGTCAGGTCGTTCCATCGGAGACACCATTGTGAGATCATTCCAAAACCTTTCAGTTTTCATTACATATCTTATTTTCACCCAGTGATGTCATCACTGGGTCTCTGTGCTTCTCTATGCAATGCAGGCAGATCATGGCTGGTAGGAGGGACTTTGTACTCCTCTCCAGATGCAAGCTGTGGGAGGAGTTATGCAAATATCACACTGCCTTGATGGGTGGTTGTCAGCCTGAAGGAGTGGGCGTCTCTAGGTAGGCTTTATTTACATAGGTAACGTCCACATGTGATGCTGAGCCTCCATGATTGAAAATGAAAGATAGGGGCGGGGCCAGGGACACTCAGGCTGGGGAGGAAAGGGCTAGATGATGCTGGACGTCCTCCAGCCAGGAACTGAGGCTGGGATCTACCTGACTTGCTGCAGCTTTTAATGCACATTGTGAGAGGCTCACAGTGTGCAGTGAAATCAGAGGAAGCCGTTTTAGTCCAGGAGAGGAGGCGGTACAAGACTGAAGGGGAGGATTTAATGATTGGGGGTGGGGGGATGGTGTGACGGAATCGCTTGGGAACCTTGAGGTGCCTCCTGCCCCCCAAACCCTTCCAGCAGACTGAGAGCCTCTACCAGCCTTTACCCCAAGCATCGACCATAGACAAGATGGGAGGTGAACTCCAAAGGAAAGACCTTTCTGTCCAATATGAAGGAGCTTTTCCAACCCAGTCTACAGGAGGGCCACCGTATTCCCTTTCCAACCCAGTCTGTAGGAGGACCACCATATTCCCTCTCCCACCCAGTCTGCAGGAGGACCACCGTATTCCCTCTCCAACCCAGTCTGCAGGAGGACCACCATATTCCCTCTCCAACCCAGTCTGCAGGAGGACCACCATATTCCCTCTCCAACCCAGTCTGCAGGAGGACCACCATATTCCCTCTCCAACCCAGTCTACAGGAGGACCACCATACTCCCTCTCCAACCCAGTCTGCAGGAGGACCACCATATTCCCTCTCCAACCCAGTCTACAGGAAGGCCACCATATTCCCTCTCCAACACAGTCTGCAGGAGGACCACCATATTCCCTCTCCAACCCAGTCTGCAGGAGGACCTCCATATTCCCTCTCCAACCCAGTCTGCAGGAGGACCACCATATTCCCTCTCCAACCCAGTCTGCAGGAGGACCACCATATTCCCTCTCCAACCCAGTCTACAGGAGGACCACCATACTCCCTCTCCAACCCAGTCTGCAGGAGGACCACCATATTCCCTCTCCAACCCAGTCTACAGGAAGGCCACCATATTCCCTCTCCAACACAGTCTGCAGGAGGACCACCATATTCCCTCTCCAACCCAGTCTGCAGGAGGACCTCCATATTCCCTCTCCAACCCAGTCTACAGGAGGGCCACCATATTCCCTCTCCAACCCAGTCTGTAGGAGGGCCACCATATTCCCTCTCCAACCCAGTCTACAGGAGGACCACCGTATTTCCTCTGACCGTTACCCTGTACAGGATTAATATTTACCTTTCCATCTACTCCAGAAGGGAAGCTTTTTTTGTCCTTATTCAGGGAATAAATCCAAGTCTCTCTCAGTTGTCCATCATTGGAGAATGATCCGCTCTCTCCATGGGCCATGATCAGTGGGTATGAGACTTGCCCCTGGTCTTCTCCTAAAGCCTTTGTCTCGGTTGGGTTTGTCACATTTCTCCCACATCAAAAGTAAACTATCGGGGTCCCAGACCTCTTCTCCTCTGGACCTGCGTTATTCGGTTAATACCCACATAGGTGGTCAACCTGATTTCCATTCTTGGCCACAGGAAAGGGGTTGTCGTCATCAGGTGTGGGACAGAGGTCACAAACCCTCTATCCAGCTGCGATCGCTTCAGCTGGGTGGTCTTTACCGTTCAGGGGCTCTATCTGCTGCTGGGGAAAGGGGCCAACACTATAGGTGCTAGACAGAGCTTAGCGGTGCTCTGCCATGTTGCCAGCGCTTCAGCTGGGTGTAGGAGCTTCACTACATGAGCTTGTCGCTGGGGGGAGGGGCCAATTGCACCGGCTCCCTGGAACTCCAGAGTGGTTGACGGTCCTGGGCAGAGGTTGGTGCCACTCTGCCCTGATGCCAGCGCTTCTGCTGGGGACTCCACTTCATCCGCTCCAGCTAACTGTTGGGGAAGGAGGCCTGCTTCCTCCACTCCCAGACTGTGGATCTGCTGCTGGGGAGGAAGGACGACCTCCTTTTCTCCCACCACCTTCTCTCCCAAACTGTGTATCTGTCACTGGGGAGATGAGGCGGCTGCTCCATCTCCCTTACCCTCATCTGGTTGCTGAGATGACCTTTCTCTGGTACCGTCTCCCAGGTGCACAGATACTTGCTGGGGAGGGAAGACAGTTTCCTCCGGTCTGACTGACTGTTGGAGGGAGGACAGCTTCCTCCGGTCTGACTGACTGTTGGGGAGGGAGGACAGCTTCCTCCGGTCTGACTGACTGTTGGGGAGGGAGGACAGCTTCCTCCGGTCTGACTGACTGTTGGGGAGGGAGGACAGCTTCCTCCGGTCTGACTGACTGTTGGGGAGGGAGGACAGCTTCCTCCGGTCTGACTGACTGTTGGGGAGGGAGGACGGCTTCCTCCGGTCTGACTGACTGTTGGGGAGGGAGGACAGCTTCCTCCGGTCTGACTGACTGTTGGGGAGGGAGGACAGCTTCCTCCGGTCTGACTGACTGTTGGGGAGGGAGGACGGCTTCCTCCGGTCTGGCTGACTGTTGGGGAGGGAGGACGGCTTCCTCCGGTCTGACTGACTGTAGGGGAGGGAGGACAGCTTCCTCCTCTCCCAGACTGTTGATCTGCTGCTGGGATTGACAACAATCTTCTCACCCTGGGCCTCCAGAACTGCCACAGATGTGGGGCAAAGGTCTTGGATCCTCTGTCCGGTTGCCAGGGCTTCAGCTGGAGAAGTCTGTTGTAACTCCACAGATACTGCTGGCAGGAAATCCCGTGTCCCTGTCAGTGGTGTGGGAGAAAGGCCGGCTGCCTCTTCTCTCAGGAAGGCTGAAGCTGTTGCCGGTGCTGGGCAGAGCTTAGTGATGTTCAGCCCTGCTGCCAGGTGTTCTGCTGGAGTTTCACTGGGTTGTTTCTCCCCAGCAGAAAAGTCTATTAAATCCCCAGTCTCTGGAATTGCTGAAAATCCAGGGCACTGTCTGGTGGTACTTGGGTCCAGTGCAGGTGACTCATAATCCATTGCATCCTCCAATGAAAAGTCGATTTAAATTCATGCTTTCTGTGGCTGGGGAGTGAGGACGGCTTCCTCTGCTGCTGAGTACTTGAACTGCAGCTGGGGAGATGAGCCGGCTGCTGCATCTCCCATACCCCTATCCAGCTGCTGGACAGACTCGTTCCTCCATCCAAGCTCGTCCTGTGCAGAAACAGGTTCGGTAAGGTGAGTCAGCACTTGCTGCATCCGCCATAAGAGCTCCGCTTCCATAGGTGGAGGTGGGCAAACCACACTTTTACTCTGCCCCATTGCTGACACTTGCCAGGATTTCAGAGCTGTTGGCTGGTACTTGCTGAAAGTCCCAGGCAAAGGGAGCCCAGACCTGCTGCTGGGCAGAGTCTAGCAGCCGTCTGTAGGCCATCTCCAACTCTCATTCCTGATTGGCCAGAAACTCCAAATCTCCCAGTGCACTTCCAAGACATTTACCCTTCGGTCTCTGTACTCCAAGATTTCCTCCAAACGCCACTCCAGATCACTCCTAAAGTCAGGGTCCTCGGACAGCCTCTCTAAAAACAGCCCCAGGCCGCCCTACACTCATACCATCCCTGCAGGACCTGCACTGACACTGGTCCCCATCATACCATCCCAGCAGGACCTTCTCTGACACTGGTCCCCATCATACCGTCCCAGCAGGACCTGCACTGACACTGGTCCCCATCATACCGTCCCAGCAGGACCTGCACTGACACTGGTCCCCATCATACCGTCCCAGCAGGACCTGCACTGACACTGGTCCCCATCATACCATCCCTGCAGGACCTGCACTGACACTGGTCCCATGTGCTGTATCCGCATCTCTCGCAACCTCCTTCCGAATTCCTCTTCCATGGCGGCTGATATCTCTACCTCTCCTCTTCTGCTATCCAAACCTTGGATCCCAGTGGTGGTTTGGATGTCCCAGAGTGTAGGAAGTATCCTGCCACCAATGTGACGGACCTTGGTACTCACGAGGAGTATGTCCATTGGATAAGCTTCCCTTGCCCGGTAACAGAATGATACAAGATCCCGCAGCCCACCCAGTCACTAGTGGGGACACAGCGTAGGTTGGTGAAAAACATAAAACTGTTTATTGAAAACTCACAGGGAATTTGTATACCACACACAGATAAAAGCCTGATCACATTATCATATGCAAAGGAAACTGTATACAGGAATATAATCAACATAACTAAGGAACAACCAACGCATACTATGCTAATCCCCCTTTACCAACTAATAGCTGACAGCGATATAATTAACACAAGCTAATTAACTGGTCACTTAAACCAGCCTAGGTGAGGAGATCATTTGGCACCTACAACCCAGAATACAAAGTACTGTACAAAACACATAATTACAAGTATAAACACATAGATGAGAAGACAGACTAAAACAATAGGGGACCCAATTAACAATGGGAGGAAGACACTAAGGAGGCACATTATGGGAGAGACCTACAGTATCTCACAAAAGTAAGTACACCCCTCACATTTTATCTTTCCATGTGACAACACTGAAGAAATGAGACTTTGCTACAATGTAAAGTAGTGAGTGTACAGCTTGTATAACAGTGTAAATTTACTGTCCCCTCAAAATAACTCAACACACAGCCATTAATGTCTAAACCGCTGGCAACAAAAGTGAAAATGTCCAAATTGGGCCCAAAGTGTCAATATTTTGTGTGGCCGCCATTATTTTCCAGAACTGCCTTAACCCTCTTGGGCATGGAGTTCACCAGAGCTTCACAGGTTGTCACTGGAGTCCTCTTCCCCTCCTCCATGATGACATCACAGAGCTGGGGGATGTTAGAGACCTTCCCCTCCTCCACCTTCTGTTTGAGGATCCCCACAGATGCTCAATAGGGTTTAGGTCTGGAGACGCTTGGCCAGTCCATCACCTTTACCCTCAGCTTCTTTATCAAGGCAGTGGTTGTCTTGGAGGTGTTTGGGGTCGTTATCATGTTGGTTTCAATTGATTTAATCCTTTTTGGTTTTTGATATTTTGAATACTTTGCAGTGGTAAGCTTAGTTGGTACAGCAGCTTTTTGTTGCACTTTATTAACTTCATTATTCATTAATTTAGTATTTATTAGTTTGCGCTGATATATTAATTTTGCACATGTTGGAATACTGCCCTGCCCCCCAGTCTCTGAAGGGAGGGGATCATGCTCTGCTTCAGTATGTCACAGTACATGTTGGCATTCATGGTTCCCTCAATGATCTGTAGCTCCCCAGTGCCGGCAGCACTCATGCAGCCCCAGACCATGACACTCCCACCACCATGCCTGACTGTAGGAAGACACACTTGTCTTTGTACTCCTCACCTGGTTGCCCCCACACACGCCTGACACCATCTGACACCAAATAAGTTTATCTTGGTCTCATCAGAGCACAGGAGATGGTTCCAGTAATCCATGTCCTTAGTCTGCTTGTCTTCAGCAAACTGTTTGCGGGCTTTCTTGTCCATCATCTTTAGAAGAGGCTTCCTTCTGGGATGACAGCCATGCAGACCAATTTAATGCAGTGTGCGGCGTATGGTCTGAGCACTGACAGGCTGACCCCTCCCCCCACCCCCAACCTCTGCAGCAATGCTGGCAGCACTCATACCTCTATTTCCCAAAGACAACCTCCGGATGTGACGCTGAGCACGGCACTCAACTTCATTGGTGGACCGTGGCGAGGCCTGTTCTGAGTGGAACCTGTCCTGTTAAACCGCTGTATGGTCTTGGCCACCGTGCTGCAGCTCAGTTTCAGGGTCTTGGCAATCTTCTTATAGCCTAGACCAGTGTTTCTCAACCTTTTTCCAGTTGGGGCACCCTTGAAAAGCATTTTCAGTCTTGAGGCACCCCTGTCCAAGGCTTGAGTCACGTTACTGTGTGTCGCGGAACACACGAAAATCGCGCCATAAATTCTTGGCACTGTAGGGGGAAGCAGAGAGCACAGCACACTTACCCCCCTTTACTTTCACTTTTGAGGCTGACCGAGCTCTTTATCAGTGCTGATGTACAGTTTGCCAGGGGATCGGGAGATAGGGCTCATCTGATAGCCCTTCTCTCCCATGATCCTGTGGCACATCATAGAACCTCTGGCGGCACACCAGTGTGCCGCGGCACACTGGTTGAAAAAGGCTGGCCTAGACCATCTTTTATGCAACAATTCTTTTTTTCAGATCCTCAGAGAGTTCTTTGCCATGAGGTGCCATGCTGAACTTCCAGTGACCAGTATGAGAGAGTGAGAGCGATAACACCAAATTTACCACACCTGCTCCCCATTCACACCTGAGACCTTGTAACACTAACGAGTCACATGACACCGGGGAGGGAAAATGACTAATTGGGCCCAATTTGGACATTGTCACTTAGGGGTGTACTCACTTTTGTTGCCAGCGGTTTAGACATTAATGGCTGTGTGTTGAGTTATTTTGAGGGGACAGTAAATTTACACTGTTATACAAGCTGTACACTCACTACTTTACATTGTAGCAAAGTCTCATTTCTTCAGTGTTGTCACATGAAAAGATAGAATATAATGGGAGGGGTGTACTTACTTATGTGAGATACTGTATATACAATAAACACCAGGGTTCGTACGGTCATGAAAAACCTGGAAAAGTCATGGAATTTTAAAATGGCAATTTCCAGGCCTGGTAAAGTTTTGGAAAAGTCATGGAAATTTGTTTCACAATTGCTGAATATTCGAATATTCAGAGAAGAGAGAAAGGCGTCACTCGGTGTAGCGGATGTAAATCATTTTATTGACACATATTAAAAATTTACATGGAGGTAAGCGTCTATCTTCATAGCTCGCCGTCCTTCCGGGTACGCGGTGTTTCCGTCCCTTAGGCTGGCCAGCAGCTGGGAGATGACACTAGGGGAGAGCCAATCAGGGGACTCGGTCAGATCGAGGCAGTAGTGAAGCGCATACCTCGCTGGAGCGGTTCACGCATCCGATCCGATCTCCAGTGGAGGAAGCTCTTCAGAGGACACGGCCGACAACGGCTGTGAAATGAATGGGAAGTGATTTCACCCATAGACTGACTATAGGGCTTCCGTTGTGTCCTCTGCACCGCCTCCATAGTGAACCCGCGGCTGACACTTCAGGGTGGGATCGGGTCAGATAGGCTTCTGATTTCTAGGGCTGGATAGGTCAGTGTTAGATGGTGTAGGTCTATAGATGCAGGGATTGTCTGGGAGATCTGTACCAATTCACATACCACAGGATGGGGGAGGGGTGTTCTAGACATTATTTATAGGATCCTGAAACCAATATCTTTCCCTTTAAGGCTACAGAGCCTCTTCACCGCACCCTTCTCCTGTCCCCTCTTTCTCCGGTGTCACCGAGCCTCCCTTGGCCTTCCTTTTCTTCATCTGAATTATGGCTCCAATGAATGGCTTCCTTGGTGGGGCCATGTTCACTCGCCTGCAGTGTGCCACCTTTCTTTTTTTTTTTTTTTCTGGCCCTTTGCTCATTGGTTATTGTCTATAATCCAAATCTTTTGACCACTAATATAGAGTACGTTGAAGAGTCCTTTTGGTGGTAGCTTTTACCCCCCCCCTTTCTATTCTTGGTGTTCTTCTCGTTCATGTGAGATGTTCTCTCCTCCAATCCTTTCCTGGTTTCCTCCGATATTCTCTCCTTCTGACCCTCATCCAGCCGCCATCTTCTCATCTCCTTTTTCTGTTCCGTTTTGCAGTTCTAGGTAAAAAAGTGCCCCTTCGGTGTGTGTCTCGGGGGTTTGTCCCCTCGGTCTCTTTCTTTTGGGTTTGTCCCCTCGGTCTCTCTCTTTCGGGTTCGCCTACTCTGTCTCTCTCTGGTTTGTCCACTCGGTCTCTCTCTCTCGGGTTTGTCCACTCGGTCTCTCTCTCTCGGGTTTGTCCACTCGGTCTCTCTCTCTCGGGTTTGTCCACTCGGTCTCTCTCTTTCGGGTTTGTCCACTCGGTCTCTCTCTCTCGGGTTTGTCCACTCGGTCTCTCTCTCTCGGGTTTGTCCACTCGGTCTCTCTCTCTCGGGTTTGTCCACTCGGTCTCTCTCTCTCGGGTTTGTCCACTCGGTCTCTCTCTCTCGGGTTTGTCCACTCGGTCTCTCTCTCTCGGGTTTGTCCACTCGGTCTCTCTCTCTCGGGTTTGTCCACTCGGTCTCTCTCTCTCGGGTTTGTCCACTCGGTCTCTCTCTCTCTCTCTGGTTTGTCCACTCGGTCACTCTCTCTCGGCTTTGTCCCCTCGGTCTCTCTCTCTCGGCTTTGTCCCCTCTTGGCCTCTCTTTCGGCTTTGTCCCCTCTTGGCCTCTCTCTCGGCTTTGTCCCCTCTCGGCCTCTCTCTCTCTCGGCTTTGTCCCCTCTCGGCCTCTCTCTCTCGGCTTTGTCCCCTCTCGGCCTCTCTCTCTCGGCTTTGTCCCCTCTCGGCCTCTCTCTCTCGGCTTTGTCCCCTCTCGGCCTCTCTCTCTCGGCTTTGTCCCCTCTCGGCCTCTCTCTCTCGGCTTTGTCCCCTCTCGGCCTCTCTCTCTCGGCTTTGTCCCCTCTCGGCCTCTCTCTCTCGGCTTTGTCCCCTCTCGGCCTCTCTCTCTCGGCTTTGTCCCCTCTCGGCCTCTCTCTCTCGGCTTTGTCCCCTCTCGGCCTCTCTCTCTCGGCTTTGTCCCCTCTCGGCCTCTCTCTCTCGGCTTTGTCCCCTCTCGGCCTCTCTCTCTCGGCTTTGTCCCCTCTCGGCCTCTCTCTCTCTCGGCTTTGTCCCCTCTCGGCCTCTCTCTCTCTCGGCTTTGTCCCCTCTCGGCCTCTCTCTCTCTCGGCTTTGTCCCCTCTCGGCCTCTCTCTCTCTCGGCTTTGTCCCCTCTCGGCCTCTCTCTCTCTCGGCTTTGTCCCCTCTCGGCCTCTCTCTCTCTCGGCTTTGTCCCCTCTCGGCCTCTCTCTCTCTCGGCTTTGTCCCCTCTCGGCCTCTCTCTCTCTCGGCTTTGTCCCCTCTCGGCCTCTCTCTCTCTCGGCTTTGTCCCCTCTCGGCCTCTCTCTCTCTCGGCTTTGTCCCCTCTCGGCCTCTCTCTCTCTCGGCTTTGTCCCCTCTCGGCCTCTCTCTCTCTCGGCTTTGTCCCCTCTCGGCCTCTCTCTCTCTCGGCTTTGTCCCCTCTCGGCCTCTCTCTCTCTCGGCTTTGTCCCCTCTCGGCCTCTCTCTCTCTCTCTCTCGGCTTTGTCCCCTCTTGGCCTCTCTCGCGGCTTTGTCCCCTCTCGGCCTCTCTCTCTCTCGGGTTTGTCCCCCCAGTCTCTCAGGGTTTGCGCTCTCGGTATCTCTCTCTGGTTTTTTTTTTTCTCTCTATATCTCTATCTCACTATATCTCTAGTCCCCTCGTTCTGACGGAGGTTTGCGCTCTTGGTATCTCTCTCGGGTTTGTCTTTTCGGTCTCTCAGGGGTTTGCGCTCTCGGTATCTCTCTCGGGGTTTGACCCCTCTATCTCTCTCTCTCTCTGGTTTGTCTCCTCGGTCTCTCAGGGGTTTGCGCTCTCGGGGGGATGGAGAATCTCCTGTGTGTATGGAGTCATCTCATTATATTCTCTGGGGTCCCTGGCCTGACCATGGGGGGGACCATTTCTAGGAAGATCCGGAGGAAGGTGGATGGTTTTGTTCTTTGAGGGAAGTGCTTGGCCTTGGCCTGGCGTTGGGCTTTGCTGGGAGTTGTAGTCCTCCGGTGATCTGCCAGGAGATCTGGGCACAGGAATTCCAGCATTCTTGGCGCTGGCTCTCGGGGGAGGGGAGGGGTGATATCCTGGCCCGCTCAGGTTGTGCAGACTTCATATTGACTCAGGAAATGTTCCGCTTCCTCCTCTGCTCAGGGAAATCCTTAACCCCTGCCATGCTATCCACCCACTCCCATCCCATCCCATCCACCCATCAGGGTATACGGACAGGTTGGAGCACCGTTCTGGGGGCCCAAGGCGGAGCATGAGAGGAATGTGTGGAGGGAGATGGGGGTCTCTTTTTGTTGCTGAAGGCTTTTTAGATAACAGTTCAGAGATGAAGAACTGAGGGGCCCCCAAATCTCTCCGGGTGTGGGAGGGGGGCCTTGGAGGGCACTATTCTCCCTCTGGGCCCCATTTCTGCCCCCATTATGGAGAGGGGCCAGCGGTGTGTTGGGGGTTAAAGGTGTCTTCGGGACGGATAGTTACTAAACAGTTGTGCCAAACCAAACACCGACTCCGTACACGGCACACCCAACCCAGATACATAGAGGGGGGCCCATCCCCCACACCCAACCCGGAGTGTCCCGGATACATTGAGGGGGGGGGCCCATCCCCTGCACCCAACCTGGAGTGTCCCAGATACATTTAAGGGGGGCCCATCTCCCCACAGCCCCTCCATATACACTCCAATCCCTGAACCAGATTGTATCTCGTGTTGTTGTGAATTATTGGCGCTCTCCTCTCCTCCCAGATGTGTTCAATGCCCGTCTAAGGGGTTTGTCCCCCTCGGTCTCACCCTCTGCTTTGTCCCCTCGGTTTCTCAGGGGTTTTCTCTCTCTCTCTCTCTCGGGTTTGTCCCCTCTGTCTCTCTCTCTATCTCTGTGTCTGTCTCTCTCTCGTCCCCTCGGTCTCTGTGTCTGTCTCTCTCTCGTCCCCTCGGTCTCTCTCTCTCTCGTCCCCTCGGTCTCTCTCTCTCTCGTCCCCTCGGTCTCTCTCTCTCTCGTCCCCTCGGTCTCTCTCTCTCTCGTCCCCTCGGTCTCTCTCTCTCTCGTCCCCTCGGTCTCTCTCTCTCTCGTCCCCTCGGTCTCTCTCTCTCTCGTCCCCTCGGTCTCTCTCTCTCTCGTCCCCTCGGTCTCTCTCTCTCTCGTCCCCTCGGTCTCTCTCTCTCTCGTCCCCTCGGTCTCTCTCTCTCTCGTCCCCTCGGTCTCTCTCTCTCTCGTCCCCTCGGTCTCTCTCTCTCTCGTCCCCTCGGTCTCTCTCTCTCTCGTCCCCTCGGTCTCTCTCTCTCTCGTCCCCTCGGTCTCTCTCTCTCTCGTCCCCTCGGTCTCTCTCTCTCTCGTCCCCTCGGTCTCTCTCTCTCTCGTCCCCTCGGTCTCTCTCTCTCTCGTCCCCTCGGTCTCTCTCTCTCTCGTCCCCTCGGTCTCTCTCTCTCTCGTCCCCTCGGTCTCTCTCTCTCTCGTCCCCTCGGTCTCTCTCTCTCTCGTCCCCTCGGTCTCTCTCTCTCGTCCCCTCGGTCTCTCTCTCTCGTCCCCTCGGTCTCTCTCTCTCGTCCCCTCGGTCTCTGTCTCTCTCTCGCCCCCTCGGTCTCTGTCTCTCTCTCGCCCCCTCGGTCTCTTGTCTCTCTCTCGCCCCCTCGGTCTCTGTCTGTCTCTCTCTCTCTCGTCCCCTCGGTCTCTGTCTCTCTCTCGTCCCTTCTGTCTGTCTCTCTCTCGTCCCCTCTGTCTCTGGTTTGTCCCCTCGGTCTCTCAGAGATTTGCGCTCTCTGTATCTCTCTCTCTGGTTTGCGCTCTCGGTATCTCTCTCGGGTTTGACCCCTCGGGGGGATGGAGAATCTCCTGTGTGTATGGAGTCATCTCATTATATTCTCTGGGGTCCCTGAACTGACCATACGGGGGACCATTTCTAGGGAGATCCGGAGGAAGGTGGATGGTTTTGTTCTTTATTGAGGGAAGTGCTTGGTCTTGGCCTGGCGTTGGGCTTTGCTGGGAGTTGTAGTCCTCCGGTGATCTGCCAGGAGATCTGGGCACAGGAATTCCAGCATTCTTGGCGCTGGCTCTCGGGGGAGGGGAGGGGTGATATCCTGGCCCGCTCAGGTTGTGCAGACTTCATATTGACTCAGGAAATGTTCCGCTTCCTCCTCTGCTCAGGGAAATCCTTAACCCCTGCCATGCTATCCACCCACTCCCATCCCATCCCATCCACCCATCAGGGTATACGGACAGGTTGGAGCACCGTTCTGGGGGCCCAAGGCGGAGCATGAGAGGAATGTGTGGAGGGAGATGGGGGTCTCTTTTTGTTGCTGAAGGTTTGTTAGATTACAGTTCAGGGATGGAGCACCGAGGGGCCCCCAAATCTCTCCGGGTGTGGGAGGGGGGCCTTGGAGGGCACTATTCTCCCTCTGGGCCCCATTTCTGCCCCCATTATGGAGAGGGGCCAGCGGTGTGTTGGGGGTTAAAGGTGTCTTCGGGACGGATAGTTACTAAACAGTTGTGCCAAACCAAACACCGACTCCGTACACGGCACACCCAACCCAGATACATGGAGGGGGGCCCATCCCCCACACCCAACCCGGAGTGTCCCGGATACATCGGGGGGTTCCAAACCCCGCACCCAACCCGGAATGGCCCAGATACATGGGGGGGGCCCCATCCCCAGCACCCAACCTGGAGTGTCCCGATCAACATCAGGGGGGTCCCATCCCCCACATCCAACCCTGGGTATTCGGGATAGGTCAGGCCCCATTCCCCGCACCCAACCCAGAGTGTCCCAGATATATCGGGGGGGCCCCATCCCCTGCACCCATTCCCAGAGTCACGGATAGGTCGCGGGTCCCATCCCCCGCACCCAACCTGGAGTGTCCCAGATACATGGGGGGGGGCCCCATCTCCCCACACCCCCTCCATATACACTCCAATCCCTGGACCAGATTGTATCTGGTGTTGTAGTGAATTATTGGTGGGAGTCAGGAGGAGGTAGACTGTGTGGTTGTTGGTAGTACTCGGCTCTGGATCAGTGATGGGAGAAGTCCTGACTCTTCACTGCCTACATGCTTGTTCTGGGCCAAAGTCCTGTCAAATAGAAGCCTGGCAGAGTATGATCTGTGCACCCTCCATGCAGCCTGACCTCTGACCTCTGCCCTCTCTTTTTCCTGTAGTTCGTCAGATGCTGGAGAGCGGATTTAGCGCCAACCTGTACAACGAGGACGGCCTGACAGCGCTGCACCAGGTAGGTGACCCAGGGGGTCAGGGCATCGGGGGGATGTGCCAGGGGGAGCATAATGGGCTTTAGTTGTGGGCAAGGGAACTTGGGTTGCGGGGGGGGGGGGCTGTTTTTTGGCAGAGGAGCTGTGGCCGGAGGGGCTGTAGAGGGGTTGTGGTGGTGGACAAAGGAGCTATAAAGCAGCTGTGGTAGCGGGCGGGGCGACTTGGGGGGAGGGGCTGTGGTGGCGTGCGGGGCGACTTGGGCGGAGTAGCTGTGGTTTTGGGAGGAGGGGCTTGCTGTAGTTGTGGGCGGGGGGGCTGTGGTGGCGGGGCGACTTGGGTGGAGGGGCTGTCGTTTCAGGCGGAGGGGCTGTGGTTTGAGGAGGGGCTTGCTGTAGTTGTGGGCGGGGGGCTGTGATGGCGGGAGGGGATGTTGTGGTGGCGGGCGGGGCGACTTGGGGGGAGTAGCTGTGGTTTTGGGAGGAGGGGCTTGCTGTAGTTGTGGGCGGGCTTTGGTGGCGGGAGAGGCTGTGGTGGCGGACAGGGCAACTTGGGTGGAGGGGCTGTGGTGGCGGACAGGAGAGGCTGTGGTGGCGGACGGGGCGACTTGGGTGGAGGGGCTGTCGTTTCAGGCGGAGGGGCTTGCTGTAGTTGCGGGCAGGGGGGCTGTGGCGCAGGCGGGAGGGAATGTGGTGGTGGCGGGTGACTTGGGTGGAAGGGCTGTGGTGGCGGCGGGGTGACTTGGGTGGAAGGGCTGTGGTTGTGGGCAGAGGGGGTTTGGGTGCAGGCGGAGGGGCTGTAGAAGCAAAGGGAGGGGCTGGCATGTTGGGCGGAGTATGAACATTTTGGCTCCTCCCCAGTGCTGTATCGATGACTTTGAGGCGATTGTGCGGTTGCTGATCGATGCGGGGGCCGATGTGAACTCCTGTGACAGTGAGCTGTGGACGCCCCTCCATGCCGCCGCCACCTGCGGACACCTCCACCTGGTGGAACTTCTCATCAAACAGTAAGAGGGGGAGGGGTGGAGTGTATCAGGAGTGGGTGTGGTCTGTGCCCAGTGGGGGTTGGGGAGTGCCTGCCTGTAATATGTCACATGGTCATTGGTTGGGACCCCCCTGCTGCCATGTATGAGTGGTGAATGGTGGAGGTGTGTGGCAACCTATAGGTGATGAGTGGGGGGGGATAGGAGAGGTGGATTCAGGATTTAATGTCTCCTGTTTTCCCCAGCAATGCCAACCTACTGGCTGTGAACTCTGATGGGAATATGCCCTATGACCTCTGTGAGGATGATGTCACACTGGACCACATAGAGACCGCCATGGCGGAGCAAGGTGAGTGCCACACCCCCACGACAGAGACCAGCCAATGGTCAGACTTTACCCCCTCCTCCAAAATAATGGGGAAAGCCAATATTGTCCTCCATAGACCTCCAGTCCCCCCCACCGTCCTCCATAGACCTCCAGTCCTCCCCACCGTCCTCCATAGACCTCCAGTCCTCCCCCCACCGTCCTCCATAGACCTCCAGTCCTCCCCCCCCCACCGTCCTCCATAGACCTCCAGTCCTCCCCCCCACCGTCCTCCATAGACCTCCAGTCCTCCCCCCCCCACCGTCCTCCATAGACCTCCAGTCCTCCCCCCCACCGTCCTCCATAGACCTCCAGTCCTCCCCCCCCACCGTCCTCCATAGACCTCCAGTCCTCCCCCCCACCGTCCTCCATAGACCTCCAGTCCTCCCCCCCACCGTCCTCCATAGACCTCCAGTCCTCCCCACCGTCCTCCATAGACCTCCAGTCCTCCCCACCGTCCTCCATAGACCTCCAGTCCCCCCCACCGTCCTCCATAGACCTCCAGTCCCCCCCACCGTCCTCCATAGACCTCCAGTCCCCCCCACCGTCCTCCATAGACCTCCAGTCCCCCCCACCGTCCTCCATAGACCTCCAGTCCCCCCCACCGTCCTCCATAGACCTCCAGTCCTCCCACCGTCCTCCATAGACCTCCAGTCCTCCCCCCCCCACCGTCCTCCATAGACCTCCAGTCCTCCCCCCCCCCACCGTCCTCCATAGACCTCCAGTCCTCCCCCCCCCCACCGTCCTCCATAGACCTCCAGTCCTCCCCCCCCCCACCGTCCTCCATAGACCTCCAGTCCTCCCCCCCCACCGTCCTCCATAGACCTCCAGTCCTCCCCCCCCCCCCCCACCGTCCTCCATAGACCTCCACTCCCCCCCCCCCCCCCCCCCCCCCCACCGTCCTCCATAGACCTCCAGTCCTCCCCCCCACCGTCCTCCATAGACCTCCAGTCCTCCCCACCGTCCTCCATAGACCTCCAGTCCTCCCCACCGTCCTCCATAGACCTCCAGTCCTCCCCACCGTCCTCCATAGACCTCCAGTCCCCCCCACCGTCCTCCATAGACCTCCAGTCCTCCCCACCGTCCTCCATAGACCTCCAGTCCTCCCCCCCCCCCCCCCCCACCGTCCTCCATAGACCTCCAGTCCTCCCCCCCCCACCGTCCTCCATAGACCTCCAGTCCTCCCCCCCCCCACCGTCCTCCATAGACCTCCAGTCCTCCATAGACCTCCAGTCCTCCCCCCCACCGTCCTCCATAGACCTCCAGTCCTCCCCCCCACCGTCCTCCATAGACCTCCAGTCCTCCCCCCCACCATCCTCCATAGACCTCCAGTCCTCCCCCCCACCGTCCTCCATAGACCTCCAGTCCTCCCCCCCACCGTCCTCCATAGACCTCCAGTCCTCCCCCCCACCGTCCTCCATAGACCTCCAGTCCTCCCCCCCCCCCCCCCCCCACCGTCCTCCATAGACCTCCAGTCCTCTCCCCCCCCCCCCCCCACCGTCCTCCATAGACCTCCAGTCCTCTCCCCCCCCCCCCCACCGTCCTCCATAGACCTCCAGTCCTCTCCCCCCCCCCCCACCGTCCTCCATAGACCTCCAGTCCCCCCCCCCCACCGTCCTCCATAGACCTCCAGTCCCCCCCCCCCACCGTCCTCCATAGACCTCCAGTCCTCCCCCCCACCGTCCTCCATAGACCTCCAGTCCTCCCCCCCACCGTCCTCCATAGACCTCCAGTCCTCCCCCCCCACCGTCCTCCATAGACCTCCAGTCCTCCCCCCCCCCCCCCCCCCACCGTCCTCCATAGACCTCCAGTCCTCCCCCCCCCCCCCCCACCGTCCTCCATAGACCTCCAGTCCTCTCCCCCCCCCCCCCACCGTCCTCCATAGACCTCCAGTCCTCTCCCCCCCCCCCCCCCCACCGTCCTCCATAGACCTCCAGTCCCCCCCCCCCCACCGTCCTCCATAGACCTCCAGTCCTCCCCCCACCGTCCTCCATAGACCTCCAGTCCTTCCCCCCCCCCCCCCCACAGACCTCCAGTCCTCCCCCCCCACAGACCTCCAGTCCTCCCCACACCTCCAGTCCTCCCCACCGTCCTCCACCTGCTTCTGCTCTCTCACCACCTCTGGTTTCTTTCCTCCAGGAATTACTCAGGAGAAGATTGAGGAGTCGCGGGCGGCCACAGAGAGGAGAATGGTGGCCGACATTCAGCAGCTGGTGGAGTCTGGGTCAGAGGTCAATGCTCAGGATGAGTCCGGCACTAGTTTGGTGAGTGGTGGAGATCCTCCGGAATCCCTTCTGCCGGTCCTATTGGACAGATGGCATTTATATGTTCTGTGATGCCACGCCCCCGCTGTCCATATAGTGTGTCCAGTGCGATGCCACGCCCCCGCTGTCCATATTGTGTTATCTGTGCGATGCCACGCCCCTGCTGTCCGTATCTGGTGTTATCTGTGCGATGCCACGCCCCTGCTGTCCGTATCTGGTGTTATCTGTGCGATGCCACGCCCCTGCTGTCCGTATCTGGTGTTATCTGTGCGATGCCACGCCCCTGCTGTCCGTATCTGGTGTGATCTGTGCGATGCCACGCCCCTGCTGTCCGTATCTGGTGTTATCTGTGCGATGCCACGCCCCTGCTATCCGTATCTGGTGTTATCTGTGCGATGCCACGCCCCCGCTGTCCGTATCTGGTGTTATCTGTGCGATGCCATGCCCCCGTTGTCCGTATCGTGTGTTATCTGTGCGATGCCACGCCCCTGCTGTCCATATCTGTGTGAAGCCACGCCCCCCGCTGTCCGTATCGGGTGTTATCTGTGTGATGCCACGCCCCCGTTGTCCGTATCTTGTGTTATCTGTGCGATGCCACACCCCTGCTGTCCGTATCTGGTGTTATCTGTGTGATGCCACGCCCCCGCTGTCCGTATCGTGTGTTATCTGTGTGATGCCACGCCCCTGCTGTCCCTATCTGGTGTTATGTGTGATGCCACGCCCCCGCTGTCCGTATTGTGTGTCCTGTGTGATGCCACGCCCCTGCTGTCCGTATCGTGTTATCTGTGTGATGCCACTCCCCCGCTGTCCGTATCGTGTTATCTGTGTGATGCCACTCCCCCGCTGTCCGTATCGTGTTATCTGTGTGATGCCCACGCCCCCGTTGTCCGTATCGTGTACACGGGGACCAATAGTGGACTTCCCAATTAATAGACTGGGATCCCAGCTCTGATCATGTATTGTCCGGTGATGGTCCTGGTAAGGTCCCTATGACTGGGACCCCGACTCTAATGATGTATTGGGCCGGTGATGGTTCTAGTAAGGTCCCTATACTTTGTATAGACTGGGACCCGGCTCTGATCTTGTATTGTCCGGTGATGGTCCCGTTAAGGTCCCTATGACTGGGACCCGACTCTGATCATGTATTGGGCCGGTGATGGTCCCGGTATGGTCCCTATGACTGGGACTCTCGGGGTCGGTGGGAAGTGGTGTGCGGGTGGCAGAGCCGTGTTTTCCTCCAGAGTCTCCCCCCTCCCCCTCCTCCATGAATAATTGAAGCTTCTCATGTCTGTGGTGTCATGTGACTCCTCACCGCTGGAGACGTCTCCTCTCATTACCCAGAAGACGTATAATACCCAGACCGGGGAATACATGACTGGGGCCCCCCCCCCCCCCCGGTAAATACATGACTGGGGCCCCCCCCCCCCGGTAAATACATGACTGGGGCCCCCCCCCCGGGAAATACATGACTGGGGCCCCCCCCCCGGGAAATACATGACTGGGGCCCCCCCCCCGGGAAATACATGACTGGGGCCCCCCCCCCGGGAAATACATGACTGGGGCCCCCCCCCCGGGAAATACATGACTGGGGCCCCCCCCCCGGGAAATACATGACTGGGGCCCCCCCCCCCCGGGAAATACATGACTGGGGCCCCCCCCCGGGAAATACATGACTGGGGCCCCCCCCGGGATATACATGTCTGGGGCCCCCCCCCAGGGAAATACCTGACTGGGCCCCCCCCCCGGGAAATACAAGACTGGGGCCCCCCTGGAAATACATATGGGGTGTTCTGGGCCCGGTCTGCTCTATAAATGGGGTGTTCTGAGCACGGATTTCTCTATAAATGGGGTGTTCTGGGCCCGTCTGCTCTATAAATGGGGTGTTCTGGGCCCCGTCTGCTCTATAAATGGGGTGTTCTGGGACCGGTCTGCTCTATAAATGGGGTGTTCTGGGCCCGGTCTGCTCTATAAATGGCGTGTTCTGGGCCCGGTCTGCTCTATAAATGGCGTGTTCTGGGCCCGGTCTGCTCTATAAATGGCGTGTTCTGGGCCCGGACTGCTCTATAAATGGGGTTTTCTGGGACCGGACTTCTCTATAAATGGGGTGTTCTGGGCCCGGTCTGCTCTATAAATGGGGTGTTCTGGGCCCGGTCTGCTCTATAAATGGGGTGTTCTGGAACTGGCCTGGTCTGTAAATGGGGTGTTCTGGGCCCGGTCTGGTTTATAAATGGGGTGTTCTGGGCCCATTATTGGACAGTCCTGCTATATTGGGGCCCCCACACTCTAACTGCTTCTTTGTCTTCCCTCCTGCTGTCCTCGCCTCCCGCCATCTTTGATCAGTGTGGCCGGTTCCTCCAATCCTTGAAGACTTTATGGTCCAAATCGCCTCGTTATTTGCTGACTCTGACCCCGGAGGATACCGGCACCACCCTGTGCCCTCCCCCGCAGATCCTTTATCTTGGCTTCTGTGCCATTGGCCATAGAGAGAGTGGCTCCAGTCCTTGACTAGAGAGCTAACCTCTGAGAAGTCCCAGTCTACTAATAAAGGAGACCTTCTCTGCTCTCCATGGTCGTGTGCACCTCTCTGAAAATAGAGGCCCAGCCTGCTGCTTCTCCCGGTGCTGCTTCTCCCGGTGCTGCTTCCAGTCTCGGCTCCTTTGAAGCTCCTCCTGTGAAGACTTTCCCATTCCTTCTTCTCCATCTATTTCTATACAGAGACTGGAAACGCTGAGAGGTGGGGTGCCCCTCCGAGGAGGTATTACCCCGGTACCCTCTATGTAGGGAGGACATTGTACAGAAGTGATTGGTCCCCTCCTCCATGGATCCGGCCGTGTCCCGCCTGAACGAGGTCATTACTATTCCCGTGGAAGACACTCCGTCCTTACCGTCCTGAAGGGCCCAACTGATAGGAGGTTAAAGACCCTTTCTAGAAGTCTCCTCTCTCTGGTGGCCCAAAACTTCCACCCATCCCATTTTGTGACTTTGCCAATCCATGGAGGACTGGTCACCATCCAATCAGGAGATCTGAGGCCGATCCTTATAGAGCGTGTGGAGCGGATGGCGGGAAATGTCAGTTGTTACGATCTGCTGAAAGCGTCCCGTCCCTCACGCAGGTTTCATGGGGTACATATTGTAACATAAATGTCAGATATAGGGTAGCTTTGCATTAGCGAAATACGTAGTGAATTGTAGATGTAGTGTCATTTTGGGTTAATTAATGTAGTATCAGTCAATATGTCCTTTTATTAGCATTTGAAAGGACAGAGCTGCTCTCTGGGATAGAGTTGACACCTGGGTGCCACATAAAGTCCCCCATACAAATGGACAGGAATCGTCACCTTCCGGGAAGCTTCAAAAGAAGACTGCTAGTCACCTTGGCTGTGGAAATCAGCAGGGGGCGGCCATAGGCTCCAAACAGTCTACAAGCGTTTATTACTATCATCAAATCAAAGGAATTAATTTTCTCTCTCATAAAAGTTAAAATATTAGTGGCAGAGAGATGAAAATAATTCCTTCTTATAGCTTACGTGTTGGGCTACAAGTACATGTGAGTCTGTGTCTGTAGCCTGTGTCGAATCCTAGAGAATTGCACAAACCCGTTATATGGCGCCTGATTGCGGCAGGCAGGCAGTGTTTGGTTCTGTTGCGATCAGACCGATGCGTTGGTGTCAGAACTCCTATCCCTGACCCAGCGGTCAGCGCCGTTCTGGGCCAATTCAACTCTGGTCAGTTCAGAACACAAAACCTCCTGTGGGCTGAGACAGGGACACCCCCCTGGGGTTGATTGGCCAAGGGCTAAAGTTCAGCCCACATTCATATTCCAATAAATTGGGGAACCTGAGATTGGTTCATTGTTCTTCCTTGAAGCCAGTTCTGAACTGGGGAGTTCCCGCACGATTTCTGGTATGCTTCTGCCAACGGGATAAGCTTCGGTAAAGTTTATTTCTGTTTTATTCCTTTTTATTTTCATAGCAAATTCCCAATTGTGTGTCTTTTTATCCGTTTGTATTTTTGTAACTGTGACGGTGGCGGGTATCAGACCCCTGGCCTTCTCATCCAAGTCGTGACCAAAGACCAAGCAATAACACACCCTGCCATCAATAACACAGCTGCACCCAGCACATAGATTGTCCAGCTTGCAGGACCACCATCTAGATGCCAGCAGACTGAGAGCGATTGTCACCGGGTTAATTAAACGATTAACCCTTTCTCTGCCACCACTGCTACGTTTGAATGAGCCCAGCGGACGCTCGTGATTTTACAAATATCAATTATGACTTTAGAATAACCGTCTGTAACACACAGTAGCGCGCTTTCAGGAGACAGGTTTGTTTGGGTCAAGTTGCGTTTAAGAGCTTAGAGACAAAAGTTAACACTTTTCAAAATAAGGTTTAATTATAAGAAAGGTTAAAATTGGTGCGAATAAAAATATTTACAGAAAAATTAGTTACAAAGAAATAGAGACACAATACAGCAATTTAGAAATAGGAGAATAAAAGAATGAAAATACTTGCATTAAAACGGTTTCAGAAGCTGAACAGGTATGATTGGTTCCCCTTGGGCGTTGTTATGGCTTCGATGGTAGAATGAGAACTGAGCTCTCTACCAGTTCCTGTCTTTTTCTCTGACCTCCCAGGGGGTGTCACCAGAAGTACTTAGCCAATAGGCTCTGAGTCTATAAACTGCTAAGGGACCTCCCCGTTTGACAGATTAATAAAAGCACTCATATCTTGAGATATGAAACGGTTAAATGCTTGAAACCGATATTTTATGGTCCGTTTTTGAATATCCTGTCTTTAGTCACTAAACATGGGTTACCTCGGAATAACCTATGACCTGCAAGGCATCTGATTGCTAGCTTGTCTTTACTAGGCATGAGGGGGTTCATGTTTGATATTAATTCGATTGGTATTTTATGGGGCACCCAAATATCTACTTTCTAGAGACATATCTTGCTTGGGTATAAAGTTAGGACGTTTTGTGGTTAACTGTGTCATGTTCCGAATGACCTAGGAGCCATATGCTGTTTTCAGATTACCAATTCACTCTAGAGCATGAGGAGACGAAATGTATGCTTGGTCAATCTGCTTGTGTATAGTAAAGGTGTGAAAAATGTCAGCTGTGCAGGTACCTGGCATTCAGTGACCCAGGGGGTCATTAACACTGCAAAAGGCTGGGGGATGATGCTGGTAAGAATGACCATTTTCAACACTGTCCACTAAGCTAGCAACACAAGATGGATGCTTGCTACAGCGTTTGAACGAAATGGCTGCCTGACAAACTAGGGTGCCAACGCACGATACCATAAGACTCCGTTCACACTGGGGCGACCTGTCAGGCGACCTAGTCGCCTGACAGGTCGCCTGCCATAGAGTAGCTGTGGACCCGTTCTAATAGGAGCGACACAAGTTGCTCCGACTTAGAAAAAGGGTCCGGAGCTTCTTTGGGGCGACCTGCATTGACTTCAATGATATGAAGTCTGTGCCAGCCGCTCCGAGGTCGCGGTGCGAGCTGCGCACCGCGACCTGTGAGGTCGCCCCAGGAAGTAGCGTCGCCCCAGTGTGAACGGGGTCTTACAGTAACTGCTTTTGCTTTGTATATATATTTTATGCACTGCCCACTTTCGGGATATTAAATTATAAAATGAATAAGTGACTTCTGTGTACTAAGCTAGGACTCATATCTCTGGAGAGATTGTTGCATTTTAGTGCCTAATTTCTTGATATACGCTACATTCCAATCTGTATGCAATTGCACTGTGTGTTGGCTGATTGCATGCAGATTGTAAACCAGACGGAGATCTGCATGTGTGTGGTGTCCCAGCAGACCAGTCTGCGGACAAACTGTTGGGTGGTGGCAGGCTATCGTTTGTGGTGTGTGGGTGTGGGGACAGTGGGAAGAGTGATTAACACAGGGGTTCTGGCTTGTAGGATAGCTGGAGGAATCCTAGTAGTGTGTGATAATTGCTAGACTGCTCCCCAACCCTTAGAGTGCACCAGATTGTATGTAAGATTTGTATCTGCCTGTGTGTGGTCAGCCAGCTGGATTGGAGTGGAGTCTCCCTCTAGTGGTGACCAAAGGCAGTGCGGGCTGTGAAAGTATCGCAGCCAATCTTATTACTCAGTAGGAATTTTCCCTTATTCCCGTATAAATCCCAGTCACTAAACCACGTCTTGGTTAGCTAGTCGCCGTGGGCGTGGTCGAATCGTGACACATATATACAGAACCCCAGAACCTGCATGTAGGGGCAACCTTTCTTCCAATCCAGAAGGTGCTGGTGGCACCTGTCCTACTCAGCAGAAGAAGCCCCTGGAACAGATGGAAAAGTCTTCTCCTCCATCTTCACCCGTCCCATTCTTCTCTCTGCTCCCTCGTTCCCCCAAATCCAGATCCTCGTTCCCCCAAATCCAGATCCTCGTTCCCCACATCCAGATCCTCGTTCCCCACATCCGGATCCCGGGTGCTGCGGAGGTCAGAATCCGATAGCCGGCCTGGAAAGATTCTCTAGATCAGCAGGCAGGGGTTCAAGGTGTGAAATCTAAATGGGCCACCTGGGGTTTAATCATGGGATCCCAACCCTCAGCAACCAATCAGCAGCTGCATTGAAAAGTTCTTACAATTCCAAAATAGTGAAGGGTGTGATCTGATTGGTCGGTGCAGGTCCCGCCGACTGACTGCAGACTGTCCTGAACTGGTTCTCTTGTCTCCTCAGTTGCACATCGCGGCCGCCAACGGTTACCTGGACGCCGCCGAGCTGCTCCTGGATCACAAAGCTGCGGTGAACGCCAGGGACTGCGATGGGTGGGAGCCGCTCCATGCCGCTGCCTGCTGGGGCCAGGTGAGAATTATGGGGCAGAGTTGGGGGCCCTCTTGTCTCCCCCGCTCGGTGTGTATGATGTACGTCTGTCTATGTGCCAATCTTGTCTTCCAGATCCCGCTGGTGGAGCTGCTGGCCGCTCACGGCGCCGACCTGAACGCAAAGTCCTTGCTGGACGAGACGCCACTAGGTGTGTATAAAGGGTTAACTGTCCCAAATGTCCCTTCCCCCAGACCATGAGCCAGCCATTACACACAATGCAGGCCTCCTGGGATCTACAAATGGGCCAATCAGATCCTCCTCCTCTCTGTAGTGAGGCACTCAATGTAGGGATCACCCAAGGCATAGAACGCATTGGAGAGATGAAGTCTGGGTTCCTGGAGGGCGGGGTTCTGGGCAGGACTGGCACACCTTCTAGTTACCCACCATGTTTCATGCTGGGGTTCACACTGTGTCCCCCCTCCTTGAGCTCATCAGTGTGTAGCATGGACCTCCACTCTTATACCAGAGGGTGGCGCTGTCCACCGATCTGCCCGGTACCGGCTCTTCTCTGAGGGCAGATCTCGGGTGTTCACCTCCAGTTCCAGCAGATCCTCCCTTTTCATGTGCTGGGATCTGTCCCCGGCCCTGGAGCCCCTACCCCTCTCCAGCCAAGATGGGGTCCTGGGGGCGCAGAGGGCCCCCTGAAAGATGGAATCACCAAAACTGAGTTTAGCAACTTGCAGGGATTGCCCCATTCATGGAGCAAAAATGTCCAAAAACAGAGAGAATAAATAAGATGAAGAATCTTCCTGGACCCCTGGGGGCCCTATATATGGGATCTGGGGTCTCGGCTGCTCCCTGGGTTCCCTCGGCATTGCTTATTAGTGGCCTCAGGGATAGGATTTGTGTTCATGGGGCATTGGTGACCTGGAATTTGGGGCTCTCGGGGGTGTCATCAGTGACCTGAGATATGGGGCTCTCGGGGGGGGGGGGGGGGTAGTTGTTGGTGACCTGGAATTTGGGGCTCTTGTGGGGGAGTTGGTGACCTGGAATTTGGGGCTCTCGGGGGTGTCATCAGTGACCTGAGATATGGGGCTCTCGGGGGGGGGGGGGGGGGGGTAGTTGGTGACCTGAAATTTGGGGCTCTTGGGTGGCTACTTCAGTGACCTGAGATTTAGAGCTCCTAGGGGGTCATTGGTGACCTGGAATTTGGGGCTCTCGGGAGGGGTTGGGGGCTGTTGGTGACCTGGAAATCAGGGCTCTGGGGGGGGGGGGGGATGTGGAATATCAATGACTTAGAATTTAGGGCTCTTGGGGGTATGTCGGTGACCTGGAATTCGGGGCTCTCGATGGGGACGTTGGTGACCTGGAATTTGAGCTGTGATCTCAGGGTCCCCTCCTCCATACATCTGGAGTAGATTCCCTGGTGATCCCCATCCCCCCCATAATTCTCTTTTTCTGATCTCTGGTGGTGATCACCCCCTCCCCCCATCTCTGAACTCTTCAGAAGCCCCCCAATCCTGACACCCAATCAATGCTCTTCATTCCTCAGACGTGTGCGGAGACGAGGACGTCCGGAACAAACTGATGGATCTGAAACACAAACATGACGCCATCAAGAAATCCCAAGACAAACACAAGAGCGCCCTCCAGAGGAGAACCTCCAGTGCGGGCAGCCGGGGGTGAGTCGGAGATTGGTGTCCTCGGGGGATGGGTTGGAGGGTCATAGACAGGCCCAGAGATCCCGGAGAACTCCACTCCTCCCCCCAGCAGCATTTTCCCCGGAAAGTTTCGGTTTTGGATTCGTCCCCTCGGGGGATCAACCTTCTGTGCGCCCCTCTGAAACTATTCCCACTAGCCCCGCCCACTACCACATCTGTGCCCAATAGGAAGGCCCATACTGGTCGCTGAGGGACTCTCATTGGTGGGGGATTTAGAGCCGCTCTACTAGTAAAGTTTCAGAGGGGCACACGGGGCCGATAAAAGTTTATCCAATCAGGCGGGGTATTTTATAATAGGGGGCGGGCTCATTTCATCATGGCTTCCAGTTGGTGTGAGACTCTTAAAGCGGTCCTCCTGTCAGAAGCCAATAAGTCCCACATTATAAAGGGGCACCCCGGGGTTATGTGTGAATACCACCCCATCATATGAGGATCAGGAGTGACAGCTTCCTGACCCATCCCAAGGGGGAGGGGGGAATCCTAATTTCTAAGGAGGGGGGGATATTCGTCTTTATTTAGGGGGGGACCTAATTTCTAGGGGGGGGGGGGTCCATTGTTATTTCAGAGGGGTGTCCTTGTTTCTGGGGAAGGGATCCTTGGGGATTTCTAGGGGGGGTATTCTCTTTATTCTGGGTGGGGGGGGGTTGTTCCTTATTTCTGGAAATGGGGGGGGGGGGGTTGTGGGAGATGGTCCCGGAGATGATTGGGGGGATGGTCCCGGAGATGATTGGGGGGATGGTCCCGGAGATGATTGGGGGATGGTCCCGGAGATGATTGGGGGTTGTGGGGGATGGTCCCGGAGATGATTGGGGGATGGTCCCGGAGATGATTGGGGGTTGTGGGGGATGGTCCCGGAGATGATTGGGGGATGGTCCCGGAGATGATTGGGGGGATGGTCCCGGAGATGATTGGGGGGATGGTCCCGGAGATGATTGGGGGATGGTCCCGGAGATGATTGGGGGGATGGTCCCGGAGATGATTGGGGGATGGTCCCGGAGATGATTGGGGGATGGTCCCGGAGATGATTGGGGGGATGGTCCCGGAGATGATTGGGGGGATGGTCCCGGAGATGATTGGGGGGATGGTCCCGGAGATGATTGGGGGATGGTCCCGGAGATGATTGGGGGGATGGTCCCGGAGATGATTGGGGGGATGGTCCCGGAGATGATGGGGGGATGGTCCCGGAGATGATGGGGGGATGGTCCCGGAGATGATTGGGGGATGGTCCCGGAGATGATTGGTCGGTGTCTCTGCAGGAAGGTGGTACGCCGGGTGAGTGTGACGGAACGCACCAATCTGTACCGGCGGGAGCACCAGAAGGAGGCGATGGTGTGGCAGCAGAGGGGGACACGGGAGAGCGAAGTGCAGGATGAAGAGGAGGACAAATCCACCGGCACAGAGCCCAAGCAACCGGTGAGTGGTGGAGTCTGCCTCCCCCTACAGCCCAGAGGAGGTACTGCAACTCTCAGCATTTAATACCTGGATATATGACTGGGCATTGTATCTCTTTCTTGGGGTAAATACCGGGTGTAGTGCTGCTCTCTCTGAGTATATATCCAGATATAGTGTTTCTCTTGGGCTATATACCCATGTGTAGTATCCCTCAGGGTATATTCTTAGCGAGCAGCACTACAGCCGGTATATACCCCAAGAACAGCACTACAGCCGGTATATACCCCAAGAACAGCACTACAGCCGGTATATACCCCAAGAACAGCACTACACCCGGTATATACCCTGGGCTGGCACTATATTTGGGTATATAAACCAAGAAAGGTAGTATATCGGGGTATATACCCGGGTGATGTGCTGCTCTGTACATATATATATATATATAGAGAAATATTGATTCTCTCGGGGTACATTCTTAAAGAGCGGCACTGCACCCGGGTATATACCCTGAGTGGCACTATACTTGGGTATATAAACCAAGAAAGGCAGTATATCTGGGTATATACCCGGTGTACTGCCACTTTGTATGTATATTTCTAGATATAGTGCTCCTCTCGGGGTATTTACCTAGGTGTAGTGCCTCTCTGGGGGTATATACCCGGGTGTAGTGCCCCCCTTGGGGTATATACCCGGGTGTAGTGCCCCCCTCGGGCTATATACCCGGGTGTAGTGCCCCCCTCGGGCTATATACCCGGGTGTAGTGCCCCCCCTCGGGCTATATACCTGGGTGTAGTGCCTCTCTGGGGGTAAATACCAGGGTGTAGTGCCCCCTCAGAGTATATACCCGGGTGTAGTGCCCCCCTCGGGGTATATACCCGGGTGTAGTGCCCCCTCTCTGGGGGTATATACCCGGGTGTAGTGCCCCCTCTCTGGGGGTATATACCCGGGTGTAGTGCCCCCTCTCTGGGGGTATATACCCGGGTGTAGTGCCCCCTCTCTGGGGGTATATACCCGGGTGTAGTGCCCCCTCTCGGGGTATATACCCGGGTGTAGTGCCCCCTCTCGGGGTATATACCCGGGTGTAGTGCCCCCTCTCGGGGTATATACCCTGGTGTAGTGCCCCCTCTCGGGGTGTATACCCGTGTGTAGTGCCACCCTCTGGGCATACACCCAGCTGTAGTGCCTCTCTGGGGGTATATACCTAGGTGTAGTGCCCACCTCGGGGTTTATACCCGGGTGTAGTGCCCCCCTCGGGGCATACACCCAGCTGTAGTGCCTCTCTGGGGGTATATACCCGGTTGTAGTGCCCGCCTCGGGGTATATACCCGGGTGTAGTGCCCGCCTCAGGGTATATACCGTGTGTAGTGCCCCCCTCGGGGCATATACCCAGGTGTAGTGCCCCCCCTCGGGGTATATACCTGTGTGTAGTGCCCCACTCGGGGTATATACCCGGGTGTAGTGCCTCTCTGGGGGTATATACCCGGGTGTAGTGCCCCCCTCGGGTTGTATACCTGGGTGTATTGCCTCTCTGGGGGTATATACCCGGGTGTAGTGCCTCTCTGGGGGTATATACCCGGGTGTAGTGCCCCCTCAGAGCATATACCCTGGTGAAGTGCCCCCCTCGGGGGTCTATACCCTGGTGAAGTGCCCCCCTCGGGGGTCTATACCCTGGTGTAGTGCCTCTCTGGGGGTATATACCCGGGTGTAGTGCCCCCCCCCCTCGGGGTATATACCCGGGTGTAGTGCCCCCCCCCTCGGGGTATATACCCGGGTGTAGTGCCCCCCCCCCTCGGGGTATATACCCGGGTGTAGTGCCCCCCTCGGGGTATATACCCGGGTGTAGTGCGCATCTGGGGGTCTATACCCTGGTGTAGTGCCCCCCTGGGGTCTATACCCTGGTGTAGTGCCCCCCTCGGGGTATATACCTAGGTGTATTGCCTCTCTGGGGGTATATACCCAGGTGCAGTGCCCCCCTTGGGGTATATACCCGGTGTAGTGCCCCCCTCAGGGCATATACCCAGGTGTAGTGCCTCTCTGGGGGTACATACCCGGGTGTAGTGCCCCCCTCAGGGTATATACCCTGGTGTAGGGCCTCTCTGGGGGTATATACCTAGGTGTAGTGCCCCCCTCGGGGTATATTCCCGGGTGTAGGGCCTCTCTGGGGGTATATACCCGGGTGTAGTGCCCCCCTCGGGGTATATACCCGAGTGTAGTGCCCCCCTCGGGGTATATACTCGGGTGTAGTGCCCCCCTCGGGGTATTTACTCGGGTGTAGTGCCCCCCTCGGGGTATATACCCTGGTGTAGTGCCTCTCTGGGGGTATATACCCGGGTGTAGGGCCTCTCTGGGGGTATATACCCTGGTGTAGTGCCCCCCTCTGGGTATATACCCGTATGTAGTTGCCCCCTCTGGGTATATACCCATTTGTAGTGCCCCCCCTCAGGGCATATACCCGTGTGTAGTGCCTCTCTGGGGGGTATATACCTAGGTGTAGTGCCCCCCTCGGGGTATATACCCTGGTGTAGTGCCTCTCTGGGGGTATATAACCGGGTGTAGTGCCCCCCTTGGGGTACTTGGGTGTAGTGCCCCCCTCGGGGTATATACCCTGGTGTAGTGCCTCTCTGGGGGTATATACCCGGTGGTAGTGCCCCTTCGGGGTATTACAAGGGATGTCCCCAGATTTGCAGTTGCTCCTGCACCTCTCTGATGTAGCACCCCTGGGGGCGGGGTATCACGGGATGGATATTACATGGGGGAGGGGACATTTATCATCTCCAGCCTTTGATCCCGTTTCCTGTTTGTGTCTCCCAGCCCCCACAGCTGGAGTCGGACCCCCCGAGGTCGGAGGAGACGGAGGGAGAAGAGCGCGGTGGAGCGTCGGAGAATCAGCCGAATTCTGTCCCTCCGGTGTCACAGAAGAACGGCAGCGTCCGCTCCGCCCCCAAACACACCTTCTCTAAGCGCCTGGACCGCAGCGTGTCTTACCAGCTGGCCACCCACGCGGAGCTCTGCCAGGACCTGACTCACGAACGTTCCCACCACACGCTGGCCGAGCTGAAACGCCAGCGGGCGGCAGCCAAGGTACAGCGGCAGGCTCCACCCCCGCCTAGCACAGAGACATCCGACCAATCGCAGGACACTACTGAGCCGGCTTCACCCGATCCGGTCTATTACACTAACGCCAGCGGAGAGCCGCCATTGCTGAAACTCATAGCGCCCGCCGAGGAAAGCACGCCGGCAGGGAAAAGACCTTGCTGTGGGGTCATGTGACCAAGAACAATTGCTCACCGCTCAGCAGCCAGCAGAGAACCGGGGGGCGGGGCTTACCCCGGGACCACCGCATTTTTATGATCTATTTTTTAATTGAAGGTGTCGTGTATAATTTAATGTCTTCATGGAAACTCTGGGGCGGGGCTGTGGGAGGGGATATTTCTTGGGGGGAACTCCCCCGAGGAGCTGCACTAGCTGAGTTGGGGGTCATTCACCAGCAGCACACCAAGGGTTGAGCTACATCCATGTAGTCGGACACATTTTGTATGGGAGTGGGGTTTGTGTGACAGCCAATCAGATGTGTTGTATTTGGATTGGTGTCCCCTCCCATCCCCGGGATACACGGTGACAAATCCGGACTCTCACCTGACTGCCACCCTGGAGCAGAATTCCGTCCATTTGGGGTAATTGCTTTGCGTGTTGTCACCGGGCCACACAGACCATCACCATCCAGGGATAACGGTGTACAGGGTGAAAATTTCCTTCACATGTGGAATGATTATATCTGAGCACAAACCTCAGCCGCCCATTAGGACTGCATTGCAGCAGCAACCCATATGATGGCCACGCCCCCTCTGACATGCTTCACCCTAATTGGTGGTCAAATCACCTATTAGAGGGAGGTATGTCAGAGAAGGTGTGGCTATGATAAGAATGATTGCTCTGACAATCAAGAAAATTAAATAAACCAGCAATCCGTGTGGCCCTGACAGCACCAGAGACGGGGGCCCTTTAATCCAGAAATCTCACTTCAGCTTTCTTTGCATCTGCGGAACCAGGCGACCAGCAGAGGTAATGGTGTGTGCACCCAGATACACCCCCCCCCCCCCCCGCCCACCAATAGGCTGCCTGTTCACCATGTGTCCCAGCTACTGTTACTCTCTGACCAGCAGAGGGAATGGAGTGTGCGCCCTCCCTTCCCACCAATAGGCTGCCAGTCCACCATGTGTCCCAGCTACTGTCACTCTCTGACCAGCAGAGAGAATGGTGTGCGCCCTCCCTTCCCAACAATAGGCTGCCAGTCCACCATGTGTCCCAGCTACTGTCACTCTCTGACCAGCAGAGAGAATGGTGTGCGCCTTCCCTTCCCACCAATAGGCTGTTCACCATGTGTCCCAGCTACTGTCACTCTCTGACCAGCAGAGAGAATGGTGTGCGCCTTCCCTTCCCACCAATAGGCTTTTCACCATGTGTCCCAGCTACTGTCACTCTCTGACCAGCAGAGAGAATGGTGTGCGCCTTCCCTTCCCACCAATAGGCTGCCTGTTCACCATGTGTCCCAGCTACTGTCACTCTCTGACCAGCAGAGGGAATGGAGTGTGCGCCTTCCCTTCCCACCAATAGGCTGCCAGTCCACCATGTGTCCCAGCTACTGTCACTCTCTGACCAGCAGAGAGAATGGTGTGCGCCTTCCCTTCCCACCAATAGGCTGTTCACCATGTGTCCCAGCTACTGTCACTCTCTGACCAGCAGAGAGAATGGTGTGCGCCTTCCCTTCCCACCAATAGGCTGTTCACCATGTGTCCCAGCTACTGTCACTCTCTGACCAGCAGAGAGAATGGTGTGCGCCTTCCCTTCCCACCAATAGGCTGCCAGTCCACCATGTGTCCCAGCTACTGTCACTCTCTGACCAGCAGAGGGAATGGAGTGTGCGCCCTCCCTTCCCACCAATAGGCTGCCAGTCCACCATGTGTCCCAGCTACTGTCACTCTCTGACCAGCAGAGAGAATGGTGTGCGCCTTCCCTTCCCACCAATAGGCTGTTCACCATGTGTCCCAGCTACTGTCACTCTCTGACCAGCAGTCTGACTCTATGTGGCATTCCCACTTCTGAGCTCCTCGGCTACAGCCATTCTTTGACCAGCTGTCTAACCCCAGACATCTCTGCTTTGGTAACACTACCATGGACCCTAGTTAGTGTCACTCTTTGACCAGCAGTCTGACTTCACGTTGTACTCACACGTCTGAAGCTTTTAGCTACTGTCATTCCCTGACCAGCAGTCTAACCCCAAACATCTGAACTCTAATTCCAAGGTCCCTAGTTACTGTCACTCTTTGACCAGCAGTCTGACTTTGTCATGTTCTTCTTCTGAGGCCTTCAGTTGTAGTCATTCCCTAACCAGCAGTCGGACTCCAGACATCTGCACTTTGGTAATGATTCCAAGGTCCCTAGGCATTGTCATTCTTTGACCAGCAAGTCTAACCCCAGACATCTGTGCTTTGGTAACACTTCCGCGGGCCCTATTTAGTGTCACTCTTTGACCAGCAGTCTGACTTCAGGTCGTGTTATTCTGAGGTCTTCAGTTGTCATTCCCTAACCAGCAGTCTAACCCCAAACATCTGCACGTTAATTCCAAGGTCCCTAGTTACTGTCACTCTCTGACCAGCAGTCTGACTCTATGTGGCATTCACACTTCTGAGCTCCTCGGCTACAGCCATTCTTTGACCAGCTGTCTAACCCCAGACATCTCTGCTTTGGTAACACTACCATGGACCCTAGTTACAGTCACTCTTTGACCAGCAGTCTGACTTCATGTTGTGCTTACATGTCTGAGGCTCTCAGCTACTGTCAATCCCTGACCAGCAGTCTAACCCCAAACATCTGAACTCTAATTCCAAGGTCCCTAGTTACTGTCACTCTTTGACCAGCAGTCTGACTTTGTCATGTTCTTCTGAGGCCTTCAGTTGTAGTCATTCTTTGACCAGCAGTCTGACTCCAGACATCTGCCCTTTGATAATGATTCCAAGGGCCCTAGGCACTGTCATTCTTTGACCAGCAGTCTAACCCCAAACATTTGCACTCTAATTCCAAGGGTTAGTGTCACCCTTTCACCAGCAGTCTGACTTCATGTCATGTTCACATTGAGGCTCTCAGCTACAGTCATTCCCTGACCAGCGGTCGCACCCCAGACGTCTGTATTTTGGTAACACTTCCACAGTCTCTAGTTTATTGTCCACTCTCTGACCAGCAGTCTCACTCCTCCGCAGCTACAGGCACTCCTGACTGTCTCCTGACATCGGCAGTGCCCTCAAACGTTTGTCATAGTCACAGATATTTTCTCATTTCTGATCGGAGTAGATGTGGAATGTTCCTCCAAGTTCTGCGATTATAATATATAAAGGTTTATTTTATTAATTTCACTCGGTGTTGTGTGTGTTTGTCTCCTGTCTGTGCTCTGTCCGTCCTGGAGGGGGCGCTCCGCCTCTGGCTGGGAATGCTGTGGTTTTCTCTCTCACCCATGGAGGGACACAGGATTCTTGGACAAATGGTTGTGCTGCTGCCTAAAGGAGAATTGTACATTGGCAAATAATAAAGCTATAAGCCGGCCTATGAAGTATAACCCCGCCCATGAGCAGCATGCTTTGGATTAGTGTGCGCGGAGTATGGGTGTTTTTCTGCAGCTCCGTTCATTTCAAAACTTCCACTCCACGGATTCTCTAATTCTTCAACCAACAGCTGCTGGTGGATTCAGAGCGACCTTGCCGGATGTGGAGTCTCCATTGGAGCAGTCATGGTGGCCCTGCCAAGAGGGGTACATGGGGTAAGTCTGGAGGTACCTCTGGGTGTTGGGTCCAGCTTGGACTGACTGTGGACATGGCAGTGCTATAGAGGAGGGGACCCCGATTTCCCCCAATAGTCAGTGGGCCAAGCACGATTACAGGGGTCCTCCTCTTGGCCAGATTTCACACGTATCCTTGTTCCCGGAGGTGGAAGTCACGAAAGGGTTGGTTGGAGAGTCCTGTGAACTCTTTGCCTCCTTTCCTGCCATCTAGTGATGAGGAAGCATCTCCTGCCTCTGGTTCTAGAGAAACCTTAAGTGGACCTTTGTTCTGTGAAGTCTCCTGGGGTCCTACCCATGTAATGTATCCCTGGAGACTTTGGGGCTTTGTAGAATGCACTGCCTTTAGGGACCGGCTTCTAGAGAAAAGACAGCCAGCTCACTAATTATGTCCACAAAGAAGATGGCGGCACGGACCCGGCATGTGGTGACTTTCAGCAGTTTATAGCAGGACAGCACTCAACCCAATGGTGGGGGGGGTGGTTCCTCTCTAAGCCTGTTGTCTACCGTTATTGCCGGGGCAAGATGTCGGAACAAATGGGGTGATCGTCCTACCGCAGCTGGTGATCCCAGTCCACCAATGAGTCCAGCTGTACTGGCAGTGCCCCGTCCTTGTCCCCTCCAGGGTGGCACATATTTAAAATTTTCAGTTTTACGAATGTTTGACTTTATAACTAGTGGGGTAAAATTTAATATTCATTTTTTTTTTTTTTTTAAATAATCTTTATTTAGCTTAACAGAGAAAGAAAACATCAAAACAGAAGGGTATCAGCTAAGATGAGGCCAAACGGTGCCACACCCCAGGGGGTACATACAGTATCACAAGTCAGAGTACAAGGCAAAAATCAGGCAAGTAGCATTACCAAATCAGTACAGGACAGAGGGCAGGATGCCGGTAGCCACCAACAAGGGGCAACTATAGGCAGCCACAGGTGCCAATCAGAACATTGAGCATGCTCCAGGGGACTCTGGATCAGAGCCCACCCCAGGGGAGGGGGGCCAACAGCCTCCATTAGACCTCCCTCAATGCGGCCCCCTGGGACTCGTCCCTCCGTCCAAGTCGGGCAGGAGGGTGGAGCGCAGCAACAGCCCGGGTCCCCATAGGGAACACTGGTGGCTCTTAGGCAACCCCTGTGGCCCAAAAAGGGAGGCATTCAAAGCACCGGCAAGCCGTCCAACAAGGTCCACAAACCAACCATCTGAGGTAGAACAAGCAGCATACAATAGATGAGAAAGAGAGAGAGTAGAAAAGGAGTCATACCTGTCGAGAGCTGGAGCTCACCGTGTGCCACATTTCGCCGAGGCCATCCACATCATCCAGAAGCCCAGGGTACCGCACTGCAAATGGTCTAAGGAGGGGATAAGGAGAGTCTAGCTAGGGACGGGTCAGCCAGCACCAAAAAGGCCTGGTCAAGGCTCGAGGGAAGCACAGCCAGGTCGCCCACATAGTCGAACTATGGTCTCCATTTCGAATCATTACGCTACCGCATCCCCCTACACTTGGCCACCCAGTCCTCGTCATCTCTTGTACTGTCCACCGCACATTTCCACTCCGACCTGCCCGGGACCCGTGGTCGCTTCCAGTAAATCGGGATCAGCCTACTAGCATCATTGAGGAGGTGAGGCAGCAATCTACGCTGGTAACGGCTGAGCTGCATGCAGGGAACGTGGAGGGGGCTGAATGGGACATCCAGATCCAAAATGGACCTGATCTGGTCCCGAACATCGTACCAGAAAGGAGCAATGACTGGGCAGTCCCACCACAGATGAAGCAGGGTACCGCAGCCCCCACAATTCCGCCAACATGCGGCGGAGGCAGAGGGGTAGTTGCAGGCCAAATCCATCGGTACACGGTACCAACTCGTTAAGAGTTTGTAATTATTCTCTTGCATTTTAGAATCAACCGAGCTCAAATGGGTAAGTTGGTATAGATCGGTCAACTGAGTTTCAGAGAACCTCAACCCCAGATGCCTCTCCCACAACCGAACACACACGGGTTCAGAGTTGGACGATGCGGTACCTAATAATTGATATAGCTCAGAGACCATGTGGGGGATGGGAGTATCCTGTATGAACAAGCGTTCAAAAGGTTTGAGGGAGGTAGGAGGACGGATGGAGGAGCCATGAACCATAAAAAAAATGATGCGACTGTCTATACTTCCAGAAGTTCATGGGGGAACTGCCATGGTGGTCTCTCAAAGTCTCGTAGGACAGGAGCTTACCCCCCTCCATCAGCTTCCCACAACTGGCGTTACCATCATCCACCCAAGGGCCAAAGAAGGCCATCTGCTCTCCTGGGGGGAACCAAAGGTAGCCTCCCAATGGCGCCAACAGGGGGTGCTAGATCAAGCAGCTTGTTCACCCGGTTCCATACAGCAAGCGCATGGACTGTTAGGGGAGAAACCTACTTGGAGAACCCCCTGAATTCCCGCGAAAGCCAAGGGGCGTAGGACAGGTTCCTGCCTGCCATAAACTTCTCCAACGAGACCCATAGCTTGGAGTGGGTGTGGAAGCGCCAGTTCAGGATACACTGAAGGAAAATCGCCCGATAACGTTGAATATCCGGCAGGCCAAGACCCCCCAGATGTTTGGGGCGCTTCAACGTTGCCAAGGCAATGCGGGGACGTTTAGCATTCCAATCGAAGCCAGTGATCATGCCATCCAGAAAAAGGAAGAAACTCCGGGGGGAAGGGATAGGCAGCATTTGCAGGTAATACAGCACCCGCAGAAGGACATTCATTTTAATAATATTCACCCTCCCCAACCAAGTAAAGGTCGTCTTGGTCCAATGTAGAAGGTCCTGTTTGATAGCAGCCAATAAACGTGGGTAGTTAGCCGTGTAAAGAGTGTCAAAACGGTCTGTAAGTTGGACCCCGAAGTACATCAGCGAAGAGGTGGTCCAAGTGAAAGGGAAGGCAGCCCGAAGGGATCGAGATAAAGACGAAGACACACAGATAGGGAGAATTTCAGATTTCGTAAAGGTTGATTTTAAAATTCGAGACTTGGCCAAAGCGCTCAAGTTCCCGCATCAGGACCGGCAAGGAGAGCAGGGGGTCAGTAAGGTGGAACAGCACGTAATTGGCATAAGCTGAGAGCTTGTGCTCCGTCGTGCCTACCATCACGCCTCTAATATCTATGTTCGCACGGACCTTGGCCAGAAAGGGCTCCAGGACCAGGGCGAAGAGCAGAGGCGAGAGCGGACACCCCTGTCTGGTGCCGTTCCGGATCAGGAACGCAGCGGAAAGGCATCCGTTAACATGGACCCTGGCACTAGGATCCGTGTAGAGCGCCATGATCCAGGACATCATGTGCGAACCCTGGCCCAGTGACTCCAACACCCCACGTAAATAACCCCAATCCACTCGATCAAATGCCTTTTCGGCATCGGTCGAGAGGATCAGGTAGGGCAGAGAATCAGAGTGGGAGGTAGCCCAGTGGATCAACTGTACTGCCCTAATGGCGTTATCCCGAGCCTCCCTACCAGTAATAAACCCGGTCTGATCGAGTTGGATGACCTGGGGCATGAGGTACTTTAGGCGGTTAGCAAGGATCTTGGCCAGGACTTTCATGTCTGTATTGAGAAAAGAGATGGGATGATAGCTCTGCGGAGCCGCCGGATCTTTGTTGTCCTTCGGGATCACCCCACCTGTGGCCAACGAATTAAAGTAATCACACATGGGCTGCTGCAAAAGAGGAAAGAACGTCTTGTAGTAGGCCTTAGTGTAGCCGTCAGGGCCAGGACTTTTGCCGTTGGGCAGGGAAAGTACCGTATGTTCCAGCTTTGTAATATTTTCAACCGCCGACCCCAGCAGGCACTCCAGGGCGGGATGATCAACATAAATAACCTCTATCCGCGTGTAGACCTCATGCAGAGATGAGAAGTAGCTGAAATCTTGCACCTTGGGATGCAAAATCCACCAGTAATCCACGAGGAGGTGGGACTGGAGAGTCTTGTGGTAGTGCTTAAGAAAGGCAAAGGAGTGGGAGGATCTGCCATGGGAGGTATCTAACAGGGGGTCAAAACAGACATTGAAGTCGCCTCCAACAACCAGGGACCCCTCTCTGAACTTGGTCGAGCGTCGCATTCATACAAAGGTAAGCTGACCGGCATTAGGGGCATAGACAGAGGTGAACGTGAACATCGTACCCATGATCGTGCCCTTCAGGAACACGTAGCGACCCTGAGGGTCCACCAAGTGATCCACAGGCTGAAAGGAACAAGCCCTATGGACAGCGATAGTCGTGCCCCAGGATTTGCTGACAGGAGAGGAGCTGTGAAACCAGTGGCTATAAAGGTGTGTATGGAGTTTTGGAAGGGATCGGGGGGGTGAAGTGGGTCTCCTGCAGGAGGACCACCTGTGCCTTGAGTTTCTTCAGTTCCCACCAAAGCCTATTACGCTTGTACGGAGAGCACAAGCCACGTACATTGTAAGATTACCTTAAGTGAGGCCATCAGCAGTCCGGCAGGGAGGAAGGACCCTCAGGAGGCGGCAAACACAGCACAGAGAGCGGAGAGAAGAGCACGTCCAGATCGGCAGGTACAATGGAAAAATGAAGAGGAAAAAAGAGAGAAGAGCAAGGCATAGAAGCATAAAAACATAGCAGTAAACAATACAAAAAAGCCACATGAAGTGGCGAATATATCTCACACTAGGTGAAAAAGTCTAAGGGTCCGGCCAAGTACGTCCCCCCAAATGGAGGTACGCCCTGGGCCGCAGCCACAGTCCAACAATGGGGACAAAAAACAACCCGTAAAGGTAGGGCCTACTGGGGGAAACGTGAACCAGCCACCAAAGGGGAAGTCACGGACCTCAAAAAGTGGGTGAGAACAGTAGGAAAAACCCGCCCCGCACCCGCCAGCCCAGCCCAAAGGTAAAGTGCAACAGGACCGGGGAGCAGCAGGGATGCCCCCAGGCCAGCAAGGCAAAGTGCAGACCAGGCCCCCCTAGCCAGCGATCAGAGGCTCAAGTCAAAGGTAGCAAAATGGGAACATAGGATAGAGGGGCAGGAGAGATAGGGAGCCATAGTCAAATGCAGGGGGCAAAAGATGAGGAGTGGAGGATTAGTACTGCAGTCAATCAGGTTCCGGAGGTAGGGGATGCAGACGCTGGATCCACTGCAGAGCGCGGGCGATTTCTCTTGCGATGCTTGCAAAAGACAGGCTGCCACGGCTGCGGAAGGTGCACCGCTAGAAGGTCAGATACGATTCTCCAGTCTGGGAAGTCCACAGGTTCCAGGCCCAGGATGGACAGAAACTCAGGGAGGTCATCTTTAGTGCGAAGAGTGGCAGAGACACAGTTTCTGAAAGCTTGCAGATAGAAGGGGAAGCCCCAACGATAGGTGAGGCCTGCAGTTTGAAGGGACTCCTGGAGGGGGCACAGGGTTCTGCACAGCATGAGCGTGCGGCACGACAGGTCTTGGTAGAAATACAAACGTGTACCATCAAAGTAAAAAAAGGGCTTATTTCGCATTTTCCTCATAATACTGTCTTTGAGAGTGAACTTGTGCAGCTTACAGATAATATCGCGTGGATTATCCACATCCTGCGATGGAGGCCGCAAGGCCCTATGAGCCCTGTCAATTTCAATCAGGGCTGTAGCCGGGAGTTCCAGTATCGCCCGGAAAACATCAACCAAAGTAGGGATGATGTCCCTCTGGGCCGTGGCCTGATACGTATATTACCACGCCGGCTGCGATTCTCAATGCCATCCAGCTGACATAACAGGGTCTCAATTCTCCTTTCCTGGTCCACACAGCGGGCCTGAAGCTTGGAAATAATAGGGACAGTGTCATCCAGTCTTGGTTCCAAAGTCTCCATGCGGGACCCCAAGTGAGAGGTGTCAGCTTTGAGTTGAGCAATGTCCTCCTTAAAGGCCTAGTCCACCCTGGTGATAAATCTGTCTAAGTCCACCTTAGTAGGCAAGGCCCAAATATGTCTCCTCAGGCACCCATCTCCGCTGCGGGGAGAGTCCAGGGTCTGTGCTCCATGAAGGTCTCGCCTTGTGGTGTAGGGAGGCAGGCGCTGCCGGCGCCATCTTGGAGGCCTGGGCGTCCCTGCCGCGGTGTCACGGAACCATGAACCAGACGTACAACAACAGATAAGTGAAAATAAGAAGGCTTTATTGAAAATCAAGCTGTAAAGCAAAAGTCCAAACGGAAGGCGAAACCGAGGCAGAGTCCTTGCGAAGCCAGAGGTCAGGAACCAGGAGGGTAGTCAGACGAAGCCGGGATCAGGAACCAGCAGGGTAGTCAGACGAAGCCAGGATCAGGAACCAGCAGGGTAGTCAGACGAAGCCAGGATCAGGAACCAGCAGGGTAGTCAGACGAAGCCAGGATCAGGAACCAGCAGGGTAGTCAGACGAAGCCAGGATCAGGAACCAGAAGCAGCAGCAGTCTTAGAAGCATGTGAACACAGGAGGACCAAGCAAGGAACTGAAGCCACAGAGCTCCTATATATATGAGCTAGGCATCCAGCTCCTCCCAGTGGGAAGGAGGAGCCGCAGGGTGGGAGGCTACAAGAAACCCAGAAACCAAGATGGCCGCCAGCACATGTCAAACGAAGGAGAACAGCAAGAAGGTAAGACCATGACAGTACCTCCCCCTCAAGGGTCCCTCCTCCGCGGAGTAAAGAACGGTTTCTGAGGGAAGCGTGTGTGGAAGGCTCGGAGCAAGGCAGGAGCATGGACATCTGCGGAGGGAACCCAGGAACGCTCCTCTGGACCATAACCACGCCAATGAACCAAAAACTGCACCCGACCGCGGACCAGGCGTGAGTCCAGGATATTGCTCACCTCATACTCCTCACGATTGCCCACTTGGACCGGACGGGGCCGAGGAACTGAGGAAGTGAAACGATTACACACCAGTGGCTTCAACAGGGAGACATGAAACATGTTGGAGATCCGCATGCCAGGAGGAAGCGCAAGGGCATAGGCTACCGGGTTTACCCTGCGAAGCACTCGGAAGGGACCAACAAAGCGAGGCTCCAGCTTGGGAGTGGGCACTCGAAGGTTGAGGTTGCGGGTGGACAACCATACACGGTCTCCGGCCTGGTAGGAAGGAGCAGGCGCTCGTCTGCGATCAGCCTGGAGTCTCTGGCGCTGCGCAGAAACCTCAAGGGACTTCTGGATCTGTACCCAAGAAGCACGTAGGACGGAAAGGTAATCCTCCGCAGCCGGAATATCCTGGGGAGAGAATACCTCCGGTAACAAGGCAGGTTGGAACCCATAATTGGTCATGAAGGGAGACGTCCCAGAGGAAGAGTTCACCGCCGTGTTCCTGGCAAACTCAGCCCAAGGCAGGAGGTCAACCCAATTGTCTTGGTGATCGGAGACATAGCAACGAAGGAATTGTTCCAAGGCCTGATTGGATCGTTCTGCGGCCCCATTGGACTGAGGGTGGTAGGCCGAGGAGAAGGAGAGATGAATCCCCAACTGGGAGCAAAAGGCGCGCCAGAACCTGGACACAAACTGACTCCCCCGATCCGACACAATCTCCTTGGGCAAACCGTGCAACCGGAAGACCTCCCTGGCAAAAATCGTGGCCAACTCCTGTGCAGAGGGTAACTTCTTGAGAGGAACACAGTGGCACATTTTGGAAAATCGATCCACAATCATGAGAATGACCGTATGGCCTCGGGATGCAGGGAGGTCCACAATAAAATCCATCCCCAGGTGTGACCATGGGCGCTCCCCGGTGGCTATGGGTTGCAGAAGGCCCAACAGAAGGTGCCGAGGGGACTTACTCTGGGCGCAAACGGAGCATGTCGCTACATATGCGGCGATGTCGGAACGTAGGGAAGGCCACCAGAACAGACGTGAAACAGCCCAGGACAGCTGATTCTTTCCAGGATGCCCCGCGGTCTTGGAGTTATGGTAGGTTCGCAACAACCGACTGCGCAACTCCTCAGGCACAAAACATCTGCCGTTGGGTCTCTCAGAGGGAGCACCAGATTGAGCCGCCAGAATCTGCTCACCCAGGGGAGAGGTCAGGCTGGTGCGAATGGCGGCCAGGATCTGATTCGGAGGTATGACCGAAGTCGGAATCGACTCCTCCCTGGACAGGTCGGAGTACTGCCATGATAAGGCATCCGCCCTGATGTTCTTGGAACCGGGTAGGTAGGAGACCACGTAATTAAAACGTGACAAGAACAGAGCCCATCTGGCCTGACGTGAAGTCAATCTCTTGGCCTCAGAAAGGTAGGTCAGATTCTTGTGGTCCGTCAGGATGAGGACCGGAACCACCGAACCCTCGAGCAAGTGCCTCCATTCTTTAAGGGCCTGCACGATGGCCAATAACTCCCTGTCACCAATCTGATAGTTGCACTCCGCGGAAGACAGTTTCCGGGAGTAAAACCCACAAGGAAGCAGAGGACCCTCTGGTTTTCTACGCTGAGACAGAAGGGCGCCTACTCCCATCTCAGACGCGTCCACCTCGAGGACAAAGGGCAACCCAGGGTTGGGATGCGACAGAATCGGAGCCGACACAAAGGCGGACTTTAGAGCCTCAAAAGCTCGGATGGCCTCGAGCGGCCAGACCTGTGAATTACTGCCCTTCCTGGTCAGATCCGTGAGAGGCTTGGCTAGCATGGAAAAGTCCCTGATGAACTTCCGATAATAATTGGCGAAGCCCAAAAAGCGCTGCAGGGAGCGAAGACCACTGGGCTGGGGCCACTGTAAGACAGCCGAAACCTTCTCAGGATCCATGGAGAACCCCTCAGCGGAAATGATGTAACCTAAGAAGGTTACCTGGGATCGGTGAAATTCGCATTTCTCAAGCTTACCGAACAGCTTGTTCTCTCGTAACCGTTGCAACACTCGTCTGACATCCAGAATGTGGGTCTCCATGGATTCAGAATATACCAAGATGTCATCCAAATAGACCACCACACACTGCTGCAACAGGTCACGGAAAACATCGTTAATGAATTCCTGAAAGACTGCGGGCGCATTGCACAACCCAAAGGGCATAACCAAGGATTCATAATGACCGGTCCTGGTGTTAAACGCGGTCTTCCACTCATCGCCCGCCTTGATCCTTACGAGGTTATATGCCGCCCTCAGGTCGAGTTTGGTAAAGACCGTGGCCCCTTTAAGGCGATCGAACAGCTCGGAAATCAAGGGTATCGGGTAAGCGTTCTTGATCGTGATGCGATTGAGACCCCTGTAATCGATGCAAGGCCTCAACTCACCGCCCCTCTTTTTCACAAAGAAAAATCCAGCCCCTGCCGGGGACGAGGATTTGCGAATGTGTCCGCGTGAAAGCGCCTCCTTCACGTACTCCTCCATGGCCTCATTCTCCGCTACCGACAGTGGATAGACCTTGCCACGAGGAGGAACGGTACCAGGTTGTAACTCGATGGCACAATCGTATGGGCGGTGCGGAGGTAGGGCAACCGCGCGCACCTTATCGAATACATCCCAGTACTCCTCGTATTCAGGAGGCAACAGAGAGTCCGAGGAAGTACACAGCAACTTGACAGGCCCATGGATGCAACTAGCCCCACACTGCGGTGACCACGAGAGGATCTCGGCCGATCTCCAATCGAAAGTCGGATTATGCTTCTGGAGCCAGGGGTACCCCAAGACCACCGAGTAGTGTGGAGACGAAATAACCTGGAAGCAGACCGACTCTCTGTGAACGGCACCAATGGCTATCCCCACTGGAAGGGTCTCATGAGTCACGTGTGGCGGCAGAAGGGGTCTGCCGTCTATCGCCTCAAGAGCCAGTGGAGAACCTCGGGCCTGCAGAGGAATGGAATTGGCGGCAGCGAACACACTATCAATGAACAAACCACCAGCACCAGAGTCCACCAACGCCTGGGTCGTCACTGAGCCCCCGACCCAGGAGAGGACAACAGTGATCAGTGGTTTGTCAACACGGGAAACCGGGGACGAGGAGACTCCACCCAAGATCTGCCCCCGACAGGATCTCAGGTGCGAGCTTTTCCCGGACGGTTCGGACATGCCAACCGAAAATGCCCACCGAGACCACAGTACATGCATCGACCCTCGCGTCTTCGGAGTACCCTCTCCCCCTCGGACAGGCGAGCAAAGCCCAGCTGCATGGGTTCACCCCCAGCCAAGTCATCCCCAGGAGGCGTGGGAGGAGAGGGAGGCACGGGTGGGACAGCAAAGGTAGGCGCCAATCTGTTAGGAGGTCTCCGCAAACTCTCCTTAAAGGAAGGTCTCTCCCTGAGTCTGGTGTCAATCAAAATCAAGAAAGAAATAAGAGACTCGAGCTCCACTGGTAGGTCCTTAGCTGCAACCTCATCCTTCAAGGCATCCGAGAGACCATGAGAGAAAGCAGCGACCAGAGCCTCATTATTCCAGCCCACCTCTGCTGCCAGGGTACGAAACTCAATGGCGTATTCCGCTACGGATCGTGAACCCTGTCTGATGGACATAAGGAGCTTCGCAGCAGAGGCAGCACGAGCCGGCACATCGAATACCCTCCGAAGAGAAGCAACAAAACCGGAAAACTCGGCAACCACCGGATTGTTGTTCTCCCATAAAGGGCTGGCCCAGGCCAAGGCCTTGTCCGAGAGCAGCGAAATTAAGAAGCCCACCTTTGATCTCTCAGTAGGAAAGGCATGTGGCAGCAACTCGAAATAAATGCCCACCTGGTTAAGGAAACCTCGGCACTGAGTTGGCTCTCCCCCAAAGCGCTGTGGAAGGGGGGCAGAACCGGTCATACCCCGAAACACCGCAGGCGCAACAACAGGTGTCGGAGTAGACTCTGGTGCAACAACCGGAGCGGCAGTGGGAGCGGGCCCAGGAGCGACAACCGACCCATCGGCAACGGGAGCGAAATGAGCCGTGCGTTCCAGCAGGGTTTGCAACGCCACGGCGAACCGACCCAACAGGTGATCCTGCTGATCAAGTCTGGCAACCAGCGTGGATAGCGAGGATGGCCCTGTACCGTCAGAATTCATGGCTTGGTCCTAATGTCACGGAACCATGAACCAGACGTACAACAACAGATAAGTGAAAATAAGAAGGCTTTATTGAAAATCAAGCTGTAAAGCAAAAGTCCAAATGGAAGGCGAAACCGAGGCAGAGTCCTTGCGAAGCCAGAGGTCAGGAACCAGGAGGGTAGTCAGACGAAGCCGGGATCAGGAACCAGCAGGGTAGTCAGACGAAGCCAGGATCAGGAACCAGCAGGGTAGTCAGACGAAGCCAGGATCAGGAACCAGCAGGGTAGTCAGACGAAGCCAGGATCAGGAACCAGCAGGGTAGTCAGACGAAGCCAGGATCAGGAACCAGAAGCAGCAGCAGTCTTAGAAGCATGTGAACACAGGAGGACCAAGCAAGGAACTGAAGCCACAGAGCTCCTATATATATGAGCTAGGCATCCAGCTCCTCCCAGTGGGAAGGAGGAGCCGCAGGGTGGGAGGCTACAAGAAACCCAGAAACCAAGATGGCCGCCAGCACATGTCAAACGAAGGAGAACAGCAAGAAGGTAAGACCATGACACGCGGGTCTCCGGAAAGAAGGATGGCAGACGGCCTTGCTTTGATCGGTCGGGCCGTGGCGGCTGGGAGGCTGTCCTGCGCCTGTGGGACATCTCGGGTGCAGTCTGGAGGCCGGGGGATCTCGGTGTGCTGAGTATGATGCGGCGGCGGGTATGGAGCTCAGGCGCCTCACCCTTCTATAGCCAGGCCACGCCTCCCCTTTAAATTCATTTTTGATCGCAGTGACACAAAAACTTGAAGGAGCAGGATGGAAAATCTTTCTCATACAGTGAATGTTTTTATTTAGAGGAGGGCGGGAACAAAATTGAATATTAAACTGTCCTCAGAATTTTCATAAAAATGTTGTTACCACATGGCTTTTGCCATAATGTCCCAAGGTTTCCCCCTGATCAGCACTAAGTCTGACACTCCAAAGCCGCCAAGCCCACCAAAACATCTTCTTCCCCATAAACCTTCAACTCAACTTTCTAACTTTCATGAACCTTGGCAAATCTGCCATCTCCAGTACCGGGGGTACAAGGGGTGTCTTAGGGATATTTGCTCCCTTGCTTTCTGGTTTCCAATCTCCCAGTTACCCCGCTAGTCCTTGCAGACCTTTTTGGGTCCTTGAAGGAAGGTGTCCTTCTGCCAGTCCCTGCTGCAGAATGGTTCCAAGGTTTTTATTTGAATCTTTTCACAGCTCCAAAAACCAAAGCTGGTATCTGCCCCGTTCTGGTTAAAAAAACTCCTGATTGTCCCCACCTGAGTTTCAAAGTTTTATAAGAAGTTCACCTGGATGGTTGGTGCTTTCCTTCACCAAAGGGAGGAAAACAATGGGAAAGTAATAGTGGGCATATGATACAGGCCCCTTAACCTGAGGGAGAAGGACCTCCTATTACAGCTTGGAATGGCGGCAGGGCTGGACAATGTTATTATAATGGGGGATTTTTATTCAGATATCGACTGGGCAGAAGGAACCGCCCATTCGTCTAAGGCTCGCCATTCCAAAATGTCTTGCAGGATAATTTCATGGTTCAGTTGGTGAACGCACCGACATGAGAGCACGCGTTACTAGACCTACTGATTACTAACAATACAGACCTGATCGTGGCTGTGGAAATATGGGGCAACTTAGGAAACAGCGAGCACAGGTTAATTAGATTCAGTTTAAATTGCAGAGATAAGAAGCACAAAGATAATACAAGGACACCGAATTTCAAAAGAGCCAACTTCCCTAAACTGTGCTCTTTGTTAGACAGATAATAATAGATAGATAATAAATGGGATAGAATCCAAGGAACAAAGGGCACTGAGGAACATGGGAGAGCTTTAAAAACCTACTGAATAAAAGGGATTGGCCAGTGCATTCCAATGGGAAATAAATATAAAAAAGCTAAAATAAATCCTGGGTGGCTAAACTCCTACATGAAAATGCATATGAAAGCAAAAGAAAAGGCTTTCAAAAGTACAGGGCTGAGGGGTCATTGTCAGCGTTCCAACATTACAAAGAATGCAATAAGAAATGTAAGAGCGCAATCAAGGCAGCTAAAATAGAACATGGAAGGCATATAGCGGAGGAGAGTAAAAAAAGCCCCAAGAAATTCATCAAATGTATGAACCGTAAGAAGGTGAGGCCAGAACATTTTGGCCCATAAAAGGATGATGAAGGGAATTTGGTTACAAAACACAAAGAGAAGGCAAAGGTTTTGAATACATTTTGCTCAGTCTTCACTAGTGAAATGGCGGGGGGGGGGGGGGGGGACGGGGGATATAGTAACCAAGGCTCTAATGTTTATAAAACGTCACAGAATGCCCCCTCATGGCTAACAGAAGACAGAATCAGAAACAGACTTAAAAGACAAATCGCCAGTGCCAGATGGCTTACACCCGAGGGTCCCCGAGGAACTCAGTCAGGTGCTAGGCAGACCATTGTTCATAATCTGTATGGTCAGGTTACTGACAGGAATGGTGCCAGCTGATTGGAGAAAAGCCAACGTGGTACCAATATTTAAAAAAGGGCGGAGATATATCCTGGGTAACTATAGGCCGGTCAGCCTAACATCAATAGTCTGCAAGATATTGGAGGGGATGATAAGGGACCACATACAAGACTTTAGTAATGAAAACTGTATTATTAGTAGTAATCAGCACGGATTCATGAAGAATCGTTCTTGCCTAACCAATCTATTAACCTTCTATGATGAAGTGAGCCTCCATCTGGATAAAGGAAGGCCTGTGGATGTGGTGTATCTGGATAAAGGAAGGCCTGTGGATGTGGTGTATCTGGATAAAGGAAGATCTGTGGATGTGGTGTATCTGGATAATGGAAGGTCTGTGGATGTGGTGTATCTGGATAATGGAAGGTCTGTGGATGTGGTGTATCTGGATAAAGGAAGGTCTGTGGATGTGGTGTATCTGGATAAAGGAAGGTCTGTGGATGTGGTGTATCTGGATAAAGGAAGGTCTGTGGATGTGGTGTATCTGGATAAAGGAAGATCTGTGGATGTGGTGTATCTGGATAAAGGAAGGTCTGTGGATGTGGTGTATCTGGATAAAGGAAGGCCTGTGGATGTGTTGTATCTGGATAAAGGAAGGTCTGTGGATGTGGTGTATCTGGATAAAGGAAGGTCTGTGGATGTGGTGTATCTGGATAAAGGAAGGCCTGTGGATGTGGTGTATCTGGATAAAGGAAGGTCTGTGGATGTGGTGTATCTGGATAAAGGAAGGTCTGTGGATGTGGTGTATCTGGATAAAGGAAGGCCTGTGGATGTGGTGTATCTGGATAAAGGAAGGTCTGTGGATGTGGTGTATCTGGATAAAGGAAGGCCTGTGGATGTGGTGTATCTGGATAAAGGAAGGTCTGTGGATGTGGTGTATCTGGATAAAGGAAGGCCTGTGGATGTGGTGTATCTGGATAAAGGAAGGTCTGTGGATGTGGTGTATCTGGATAAAGGAAGGCCTGTGGATGTGGTGTATCTGGATAAAGGAAGGCCTGTGGATGTGGTGTATCTGGATAAAGGAAGGTCTGTGGATGTGGTGTATCTGGATAAAGGAAGGTCTGTGGATGTGGTGTATCTGGATAAAGGAAGGTCTGTGGATGTGGTGTATCTGGATAAAGGAAGGTCTGTGGATGTGGTGTATCTGGATAAAGGAAGGCCTGTGAATGTGGTGTATCTGGATAAAGGAAGGTCTGTGGATGTGGTGTATCTGGATAAAGGAAGGTCTGTGGATGTGGTGTATCTGGATAAAGGAAGGCCTGTGGATGTGGTGTATCTGGATAAAGGAAGGTCTGTGGATGTGGTGTATCTGGATAAAGGAAGGCCTGTGGATGTGGTGTATCTTGATAAAGGAAGGTCTGTGGATGTGGTGTTTCTGGATAAAGGAGGGTCGGTGGATGTGGTGTATCTGGATAAAGGAAGGTCTGTGGATGTGGTGTATCTGGATAAAGGAAGGCCTGTGGATGTGGTGTATCTGGATAAAGGAAGGCCTGTGGATGTGGTGTATCTGGATAAAGGAAGATCTGTGGATGGGGTGTATCTGGATAAAGGTAAGCCTGTGGATGTGGTGTATCTGGATAAAGGAAGGTCTGTGGATGTGGTGTATCTGGATAAAGGAAGGCCTGTGGATGTGGTGTATCTGGATAAAGGAAGGTCTGTGGATGTGGTGTATCTGGATAAAGGAAGGTCTGTGGATGTGGTGTATCTGGATAAAGGAAGGCCTGTGGATGGGGTGTATCTGGATAAAGGAAGGCCTGTGGATGTGGTGTATCTGGATAAAGGAAGGTCTGTGGATGTGGTGTATCTGGATAAAGGAAGGTCTGTGGATGTGGTGTATCTGGATAAAGGAAGATCTGTGGATGTGGTGTATCTGGATAAAGGAAGGTCTGTGGATGTGGTGTATCTGGATAAAGGAAGATCTGTGGATGTGGTGTATCTGGATAAAGGAAGGTCTGTGGATGTGGTGTATCTGGATAAAGGGAGGCCTGTGGATGTGGTGTATCTGGATAAAGGAAGGTCTGTGGATGTGGTGTATCTGGATAAAGGAAGGTCTGTGGATGCGGTGTATCTGGATAAAGGAAGGTCTGTGGATGTGGTGTATCTGGATAAAGGAAGGTCTGTGGATGTGGTGTATCTGGATAAAGGAAGGCCTGTGGATGTGGTGTATCTGGATAAAGGAAGGCCTGTGGATGTGGTGTATCTGGATAAAGGAAGATCTGTGGATGTGGTGTATCTGGATAAAGGAAGGTCTGTGGATGTGGTGTATCTGGATAAAGGAAGGTCTGTGGATGTGGTGTATCTGGATAAAGGAAGGCCTGTGGATGTGGTGTATCTGGATAAAGGAAGGTCTGTGGATGTGGTGTATCTGGATAAAGGAAGGCCTGTGGATGTGGTGTATCTGGATAATGGAAGGTCTGTGGATGTGGTGTATCTGGATAAAGGAAGGCCTGTGGATGGGGTGTATCTGTATAAAGGAAGGCCTGTGGATGTGGTGTATCTGGATAAAGGAAGGTCTGTGGATGTGGTGTATCTGGATAAAGGAAGGCCTGTGGATGGGGTGTATCTGGATAAAGGAAGGCCTGTGGATGTGGTGTATCTGGATAAAGGAAGGTCTGTGGATGGGGTGTATCTGGATAAAGGAAGATATGTGGATGTGGTGTATCTGGATAAAGGAAGGTCTGTGGATGTGGTGTATCTGGATAAAGGAAGGCCTGTGGATGTGGTGTATCTGGATAAAGGAAGGTCTGTGGATGGGGTGTATCCGGATAAAGGAAGGTCTGTGGATGTGGTGTATCTGGATAAAGGAAGGCCTGTGGATGGGGTGTATCTGGATAAAGGAAGGCCTGTGGATGTGGTGTATCTGGATAATGGAAGGTCTGTGGATGTGGTGTATCTGGATAAAGGAAGGCCTGTGGATGGGGTGTATCTGGATAAAGGAAGGCCTGTGGATGTGGTGTATCTGGATAAAGGAAGGCCTGTGGATGTGGTGTATCTGGATAAAGGAAGGTCTGTGGATGGGGTGTATCTGGATAAAGGAAGGCCTGTGGATGTGGTGTATCTGGATAAAGGAAGGTCTGTGGATGGGGTGTATCTGGATAAAGGAAGATATGTGGATGTGGTGTATCTGGATAAAGGAAGGTCTGTGGATGGGGTGAATCTGGATAAAGGAAGGTCTGTGGAACGACCCAGTAATACAGACACACAGGCTGCTATCACATTGGATGCTCACAGGAATGGCCTGTCCTAGGCAGGGAGGGTTATTTATTTATGAGACACTGGGACAATCAACAGGAAGAGTTACAACAACAGCCAATCAGTTCCAAATGTACAGTCACATGACACAAGCTACTCACATAGAATCAGCCAATGACAAACTTGGAATCCAAATGTACAATAGAAAGGGGAGTACCCGATGGTGAATGAGCAGAATAGAGTGCACGGCTTCTCGCCTAACACTACACAATGACACCAGCGTGTAGAACCGTGATCAAACTCCTTCATGTATTCCCGCCACTACTACTGGCGTGAGTCCCATTCAGCAAGGCTCAGAGAACAATGCCTAATAGGATTATTCTACTGTTCCCATAGACGTGAGGCTATTTGCAGGGAAAGAGCCATGCGGTTTCCACTATGGTGATCAGGCACAGTAGAAAGACATGAGCGTATATCCCTTCATAAAGGCAGATAGATATCAAAACTATATTGACTCCGCACCGCAACACACAGTGATCTATACCGGCAAACAGACCTGCGCATGGAGTGTTCCCCGGCAACAAGCTCATGAAGTACAATACACATTTTTTTAAAGTGTAAACACATCTCCTAACAGACAATAGGTGAGTTAATTAGCAAAATTACCAATACAAACAGTGATCTCCCCCCTCTAGCAACTACCAGCTGACAATGATATAATTAACATGCTAATTAACTCAGCACTTAAACCAGCCTGGGTGGCTGAGCTGCCGGCAACAAGGCTAAAACAAAGTACAATACACATTATCCTATGTATAACCTCAGAACACCTTATTATACAGACAATAGCAGGAGACCCCAGTAGCAGACTGTCCGGCTTCTACCTACAATAGTCCGAGACAAAGCTCATCCAATGTTCCATCATTCTGAGTGGAATTATTGTATCATAGATTTCTTCAGGGATATTGGTGATAAATATTACTCTCCCATTTGAAGTAATCCAAACCATATTCTCAGTGTCCAATTAGTATCTGTCCATCATTTTCTCAGTCACCCCGTGTCACATAAGAGGGGTCTGGGGAGGAGGAGGAGAGATGGTGAGGATGGAGGGATAGAGGAGGGGGAGAGATAATGAGTAAGGAGGGGTGGAGGAGGGGAGAGATGGTGAGGAAGGAGGGATGGAGGAGGGGAGAGATGGTGAGGAAGGAGGGATGGAGGAGGGGAGATGGTGAGGAAGGAGGAGGAGGGGAGAGGGTGAGGATGGAGGGATGGAGGAGGGGGAGAGATAGTGATGGAGGAGGGGAGAGGGTGAGGATGGAGGGATGGAGGAGGGGGAGAGATAGGGATGGAGGAGGGGGGAGATGGTGAGGATGGAGGAGGGGGAAGATGGTGAGGATGGAGGGATAGAGGAGGAGGAGAGATGGTGAGGATGGAGGGATGGAGGAGGGGAGATGGTGAGGAAGGAGGAGGAGGGGAGAGGGTGAGGATGGAGGGATGGAGGAGGGGGAGAGATAGTGATGGAGGAGGGGAGAGGGTGAGGATGGAGGGATGGAGGAGGGGGAGAGATAGGGATGGAGGAGGGGGGAGATGGTGAGGATGGAGGAGGGGGAAGATGGTGAGGATGGAGGGATAGAGGAGGAGGAGAGATGGTGAGGATGGAGGGATAGAGGAGGGGGGAGATGGTGAGGATGGAGGAATAGAGGAGGAGGAGAGATGGTGAGGATAGAGGAGGAGGAGGAGGAGAGATGGTGAGGATGGAGGAGGGGGGAGGAGGAGAGATGATGAGTAAGGAGGGATGGAGGAGGTGAGAGATGGTGAAGATGGAGGAGGAGGAGAGATGGTGAGGATGGAGGGATAGAGGAGGAGGAGAGATAGTGAGGAAGGAGGAGGAGGGGAGATGGTGAGGAAGGAGGAGGGGAGATGGTGAGGATGGAGGAGGAGTAGAGATGGTGAGGAAGGAGGAGGAGGGGAGATGGTGAGGATGGAGGAGGAGGAGAGATGGTGAGGAAGGAGGAGGAGGGGAGATGGTGAGGAAGGAGGAGGAGGGGAGATGGTGAGGATGGAAGGATAGAGGAGGAGGAGAGATGGTGAGGATGGAGGGATGGAGGAGGAGAGATGGTGAGGAAGGTGGGATGGAGAAGGAGGAGAGATGGTGAGGAAGGAGGAGGAGGGGAGATGGTGAGGAAGGAGGAGGAGGGGAGATGGTGAGGATGGAGGGACGGAGGAGGGGGAGAGATGGTGAGGATGGAGGGATAGAGGAGGATGGAGGGATGGAGGAGGAGAAGAGATAGTGAGGAAGGAGGAGGAGGGGAGATGGTGAGGAAGGAGGAGGGGAGATGGTGAGGATGGAGGAGGAGTAGAGATGGTGAGGAAGGAGGAGGAGGGGAGATGGTGAGGATGGAGGAGGAGGAGAGATGGTGAGGAAGGAGGAGGAGGGGAGATGGTGAGGAAGGAGGAGGAGGGGAGATGGTGAGGATGGAAGGATAGAGGAGGAGGAGAGATGGTGAGGATGGAGGGATGGAGGAGGAGAGATGGTGAGGAAGGTGGGATGGAGAAGGAGGAGAGATGGTGAGGAAGGAGGAGGAGGGGAGATGGTGAGGAAGGAGGAGGAGGAGAGATGGTGAGGATGGAGGGATAGAGGAGGGGGGAGATGGTGAGGATGGAGGGACGGAGGAGGGGGAGAGATGGTGAGGATGGAGGGATAGAGGAGGATGGAGGGATGGAGGAGGAGAAGAGATAGTGAGGAAGGAGGAGGAGGGGAGATGGTGAGGAAGGAGGAGGAGGGGAGATGGTGAGGATGGAGGGATGGAGGAGGGGGAGAGATAGTGAGGAAGGAGGAGGAGGGGAGATGGTGAGGATGGAGGAAGGGGGAGATGGTGAGGATGGAGGAGGGAGGAGGAGGAGAGATGATGAGGAAGGAGGGATGGAGAAGGGCGGAGATGGTGAGGATGGATGAGGAGGAGAGATGGTGAGGATGGAGGGATAGAGGAGGAGGAGGAGAGATGGTGAGGATGGAGGGATAGAGGAGGAGGAGAGATGGTGAGGATGGAGGGATAGAGGAGGAGGAGAGATGGTGAGGAAGGAGGGATAGAGGAGGGGGGAGATGGTGAGGATGGAGGGATAGAGGAGGAGGAGAGATGGTGAGGATGGAGGGATAGAGGAGGGGGAGAGATGATGAGGATGGAGGGATGGAGGAGGAGGAGAGATGGTGAGGATGGAGGGATAGAGGAGGAGGAGGAATTGTGAGGATGGAGGGATGAAGGAGATGGGGTGATGGGGAGGAAGGAGGGATGGAGGTGGAAAGATGGTGAGGATGGAGGAGGAGGAGAGATGGTGAGGAAGGAGGAGGAGGGGAGATGGTGAGGAAGGAGGAGGAGGGGAGAGGGTGAGGATGGAGGGATGGAGGAGGGGGAGAGATGGTGAGGATGGAGGAATGGAGGAGGAGGAGAGATGATGAGGATGGAGGGATAGAGGAGGAGAGATGGTGAGGAAGGAGGAATGGAGAAGGGCGGAGATGGTGAGGATGGAGGGATAGAGGAGGAGAGATGGTGAGGATGGAGGGATAGAGAAGGAGGAGAGATGGTGAGGATGGAGGGATAGAGGAGGAGGAGAGATGGTGAGGATGGAAGGATAGAGGAGGAGGAGAGATGGTGAGGATGGAGGGATAGAGGAGGAGGAGAGATGGTGAGGAAGGAGGGATAGAGGAGGGGGGAGATGGTGAGGATGGAGGGATAGAGGAGGAGGAGAGATGGTGAGGATGGAGGGATAGAGGAGGGGGGAGATGGTGAGGATGGAGGAATAGAGGAGGAGAGGAATTGTGAGGATGGAGGGATGAAGGAGATGGGGTGATGGTGAGGATGGAGGAGGAGGAGAGTTGGTGAGGATGGAGGAGGAGGAGAGATGGTGAGGATGGAGGGATAGAGGAGGAGGAGAGATGGTGAGGATGGAGGGATGGAGGAGGAGGAGAGATGGTGAGGATGGAGGGATAGAGGAGGAGGAGGAATTGTGAGGATGGAGGGATGAAGGAGATGGGGTGATGGTGAGGATGGAGGAGGAGGAGAGTTGGTGAGGATGGAGGAGGAGGAGAGATGGTGAGGATGGAGGGATAGAGGAGGAGGAGAGATGGTGAGGATGGAGGGATGGAGGAGGAGGAGAGATGGTGAGGATGGAGAGATGGAGGAGGAGGAGAGATGGTGAGGATGGAGGGATAGAGGAGGAGGAGGAATTGTGAGGATGGAGGGATGAAGGAGATGGGGTGATGGTGAGGATGGAGGAGGAGGAGAGTTGGTGAGGATGAAGGAGGAGGAGAGATGGTGAGGATGGAGGGATAGAGGAGGAGGAGAGATGGTGAGGATGGAGGGATGAAGGAGGAGGAGAGATGGTGAGGATGGAGGGATAGAGGAGGAGGAGAGATGGTGAGGATGGAGGGATGGAGGAGGAGGAGAGATGGTGAGGATGGAGGGATGGAGGAGGAGGAGGAGAGATGGTGAGGATGGAGGGATAGAGGAGGAGGAGAGATGGTGAGGATGGAGGGATAGAGGAGGAGGAGAGATGGTGAGGATGGAAGGATGGAGGAGGAGGAGAGATGGTGAGGATGGAGGGATGGAGGAGGAGGAGAGATGGTGAGGATGGAGGGATGGAGGAGGAGGAGAGATGGTGAGGATGGAGGGATAGAGGAGGAGGAGAGATGGTGAGGATGGAGGGATAGAGGAGGAGGAGAGATGGTGAGGATGGAGGGATGGAGGAGGAGGAGAGATGGTGAGGATGGAGGGATAGAGGAGGAGGAGAGATGGTGAGGATGGAAGGATAGAGGAGGAGGAGAGATGGTGAGGATGGAGGGATAGAGGAGGGGAGAGATGGTGAGGATGGAGGGATAGAGGAGGGGGGAGATGGTGAGGATGGAGGGATGGAGGAGGAGGAGAGATGGTGAGGATGGAGGGATAGAGGAGGAGGAGGAATTGTGAGGATGGAGGGATGAAAGAGATGGGGTGATGGTGAGGATGGAGGAGGAGGAGAGTTGGTGAGGATGAAGGAGGAGGAGAGATGGTGAGGATGGAGGGATATAGGAGGAGGAGAGATGGTGAGGATGGAGGGATAGAGGAGGAGGAGAGATGGTGAGGATGGAGGGATAGAGGAGGAGGAGAGATGGTGAGGATGGAGGGATGGAGGAGGAGGAGAGATGGTGAGGATGGAGGGATAGAGGAGGAGGAGGAGAGATGGTGAGGATGGAGGGATAGAGGAGGAGGAGAGATGGTGAGGATGGAGGGATAGAGGAGGAGGAGAGATGGTGAGGATGGAAGGATGGAGGAGGAGGAGAGATGGTGAGGATGGAGGGATGGAGGAGGAGGAGAGATGGTGAGGATGGAGGGATAGAGGAGGAGGAGAGATGGTGAGGATGGAGGGATAGAGGAGGAGAGATGGTGAGGATGGAGGGATAGAGGAGGAGGAGAGATGGTGAGGATGGAGGGATAGAGGAGGAGGAGAGATGGTGAGGATGGAAGGATGGAGGAGGAGGAGAGATGGTGAGGATGGAGGGATGGAGGAGGAGGAGAGATGGTGAGGATGGAGGGATGGAGGAGGAGGAGAGATGGTGAGGATGGAGGGATAGAGGAGGAGGAGAGATGGTGAGGATGGAGGGATGGAGGAGGAGGAGAGATGGTGAGGATGGAGGGATAGAGGAGGAGGAGAGATGGTGAGGATGGAGGGATAGAGGAGGAGGAGAGATGGTGAGGATGGAAGGATGGAGGAGGAGGAGAGATGGTGAGGATGGAGGGATGGAGGAGGAGGAGAGATGGTGAGGATGGAGGGATGGAGGAGGAGGAGAGATGGTGAGGATGGAGGGATAGAGGAGGAGGAGAGATGGTGAGGATGGAGGGATGGAGGAGGAGGAGAGATGGTGAGGATGGAGGGATAGAGGAGGAGGAGAGATGGTGAGGATGGAGGGATGGAGGAGGAGGAGAGATGGTGAGGATGGAGGGATGGAGGAGGAGGAGAGATGGTGAGGATGGAGGGATAGAGGAGGAGGAGGAGAGATGGTGAGGATGGAGGAGGAGGAGAGATGGTGAGGATGGAGGGATGGAGGAGGAGGAGAGATGGTGAGGATGGAGGGATAGAGGAGGAGGAGAGATGGTGAGGATGGAGGGATGGAGGAGGAGGAGAGATGGTGAGGATGGAGGGATGGAGGAGGAGGAGAGATGGTGAGGATGGAGGGATAGAGGAGGAGGAGGAGAGATGGTGAGGATGGAGGAGGAGGAGAGATGGTGAGGATGGAGGGATGGAGGAGGAGGAGAGATGGTGAGGATGGAGGGATAGAGGAGGAGGAGGAGAGATGGTGAGGATGGAGGGATAGAGGAGGAGGAGGAGAGATGGTGAGGAAGGAGGTATGGAGGAGGAGGAGGAGAGATGATGAGGAAGGGGGGACAGAGGGATAGAGGAGGAGAATACGTTGAGGAATTTGGATGCGGAGGAGGAGGTTGGTCCTGCAGTGAAGGTTTAGAAATAGAGGAGGATGGGGATTCGCTGAGTGAGGAGGAGGACGGTTGGTCGGAGGATGGAGATGCTGTAGATAGAGGTGAGGTTTTGCTCTCATGGATGGGGGATGATTTTGGCTGTCTTGGGGAATGGATGAGGATTTGGGATTGGGAGGGGGGGGGGGGTTAGGCTTTATGATGGATGAGGAATGGATGAGGATTTGGGGTTGTGGGGGTTGGGGTTTGGGATGGATGGGGAATGGATGTGGATTGGGATGGTGGGGGGTAGATGTGGATTTGGGATGGATGGGGAATGGGATGGTGGGGGATGGATGTGGATTTGGGATGGATGGGGGATGGATGTGGATTTGGGATGGATGGGGGATGGATGTGGATTTGGGATGGATGGGGGATGGATGTGGATTTGGGATGGATGGGGGATGGATGTGGATTTGGGATGGATGGGGGATGGGTGTGGATTTGGGATGGATGGGGGATGGGTGTGGATTTGGGATGGATGGGGGATGGATGTGGATTTGGGATGGATGGGGGATGGATGTGGATTTGGGATGGATGGGGGATGGGTGTGGATTTGGGATGGATGGGGGGATGGGTGTGGATTTGGGATGGATGGGGGATGGATGTGGATTTGGGATGGATGGGGGATGGATGTGGATTTGGGATGGATGGGGGATGGATGTGGATTTGGGATGGATGGGGGATGGATGTGGATTTGGGATGGATGGGGGATGGGTGTGGATTTGGGATGGATGGGGGATGGATGTGGATTTGGGATGGATGGGGGATGGATGTGGATTTGGGATGGATGGGGGATGGGCTGTCAGATTTTCCTCTCCTCGGCCTCCCGCTGTTTCTGATTTTTGCTTTTCTCTTCCATGAAGATCTATTTCTGCTTTTCTTCCTTCCTGAAGGACAACAACTCCCAGCATGTACGCCTTCTACTCCCTGCTGGTGTACATCATCTACACCTTCTTCAGCAAGCGTCCCTCTGCAGGGAGAGCGGAGGGGCCCGATGATCAGGGGCCCCAGAAGGTGGGTGTTGGATGGGATGGATGGGATGGATGTGTTGTGAATGGAACCATTTCTGGAATGATTGAGAAGTTGACCCTCCATCCCCCCCCCCCTCCAGGGGCCCCTCTTCCTGGCCGATCTCGGGGCCCATCTGAAAACATTGGATGATTCCCTGTAGATTGGTTGCTATGTGTTGAATGATGATGGATTGGTACGGAGATGGGATGCTGTTGCCATGGCGATGTTTTCTTCTTCGGTCCTCTAGTAGTGATGGATCCTGTGGAAGAACTCCACCATCATTTACAATAATCTCTTGATGTTATGGATGGACAGATTCCCCCCAATAACTGGAGTTTGTAGATTATCCCAGGGGCCAATACAGAGGGGCAAAGAACCAGGGCCCTGGGCCCCTAATATAATCTAGTTGGAAGTGGAGCCCAGTAATGGATGTTGTAGATCTTCTGGAAGTGTCCGCCATGTCACATGACAAGTCTTGATTTCACCTCATTTCCTGTCCCCGGGACACGAAAGGAAGTGATAGGAAATCTTTTTTATTGCCTCCAGAGCACGTGTCCCCATGGGAAGATTTCCTATCACTTCCTGTCAAGGTGACACCAGAACTGTGCGACTGTGAGTGTGGTGCGACTGTGAGTGTGGTGCAACTGTGAGTGCGGTGCGACTGTGAGTGTTGTGCGACTGTGAGTGTTGTGCGACTGTGAGTGTTGTGCGTCTGAGAGTGTTGTGCGACTGTGAGTGTTGTGCGACTGTGAGTGTGGTGCGACCATGAGTGCGGTGCAACTGTGAGTGCGGTGCGACTGTGAGTGTTGTGCGACTGTGAGTGTTGTGCGACTGTGAGTGTTGTGCGACCGTGAGTATTGTGCGCCTGTGAGTGTTGTGCGACCGTGAGTGTTGTGCGACTGTGAGTGTTGTGCGACCGTGAGTGTTTTGCGACTGTGAGTGTTGTGCGTCTGAGAGTGTTGTGCGACTGTGAGTGTTGTACGAGCGTGAGTGTTGTGCGTCTGGGAGTGTTGTGCGTCTGGGAGTGTTGTGCGTCTGAGAGTGTTGTACGACCGTGCGTGTTGTGCGTCTGGGAGTGTTGTGCGTCTGGGAGTGTTGTGCGACTGTGAGTGTTGTGCGACCGTGAGTGTTGTGCGTCTGGGAGTGTTGTGCGTCTGGGAGTGTTGTGCGACTGTGAGTGTTGTACGAGCGTGAGTGTTGTGCGTCTGGGAGTGTTGTGCGTCTGGGAGTGTTGTGCGTCTGAGAGTGTTGTACGACCGTGCGTGTTGTGCGTCTGGGAGTGTTGTGCGTCTGGGAGTGTTGTGCGACTGTGAGTGTTGTGCGACCGTGAGTGTTGTGCGTCTGGGAGTGTTGTGCGACTGTGAGTGTTGTGCGACTGTGAGTGTTGTGCGTCTGAGAGTGTTGTGCGACTGTGAGTGTTGTGCGACTGTGAGTGTGGTGCGACCATGAGTGCGGTGCAACTGTGAGTGCGGTGCGACTGTGAGTGTTGTGCGACTGTGAGTGTTGTGCGACTGTGAGTGTTGTGCGACCGTGAGTATTGTGCGCCTGTGAGTGTTGTGCGACCGTGAGTGTTGTGCGACTGTGAGTGTTGTGCGACCGTGAGTGTTTTGCGACTGTGAGTGTTGTGCGTCTGAGATTGTTGTGCGACTGTGAGTGTTGTACGAGCGTGAGTGTTGTGCGTCTGGGAGTGTTGTGCGTCTGGGAGTGTTGTGCGTCTGAGAGTGTTGTACGACCGTGCGTGTTGTGCGTCTGGGAGTGTTGTGCGTCTGGGAGTGTTGTGCGACTGTGAGTGTTGTGCGACCGTGAGTGTTGTGCGTCTGGGAGTGTTGTGCGTCTGGGAGTGTTGTGCGACTGTGAGTGTTGTACGAGCGTGAGTGTTGTGCGTCTGGGAGTGTTGTGCGTCTGGGAGTGTTGTGCGTCTGAGAGTGTTGTACGACCGTGCGTGTTGTGCGTCTGGGAGTGTTGTGCGTCTGGGAGTGTTGTGCGACTGTGAGTGTTGTGCGACCGTGAGTGTTGTGCGTCTGGGAGTGTTGTGCGTCTGGGAGTGTTGTGCGACTGTGAGTGTTGTACGAGCGTGAGTGTTGTGCGTCTGGGAGTGTTGTGCGTCTGGGAGTGTTGTGCGTCTGAGAGTGTTGTACGACCGTGCGTGTTGTGCGTCTGGGAGTGTTGTGCGTCTGGGAGTGTTGTGCGACTGTGAGTGTTGTGCGACCGTGAGTGTTGTGCGTCTGGGAGTGTTGTGCGACTGTGAGTGTTGTGCGACCGTGAGTGTTGTGTGTTTGAGTGTTGTGCGACTGTGAGTGTTGTACGACCGTGAGTGTTGTGCGTCTGAGTGTTGTGCGACTGTGAGTGTTGTACGTCTGGGAGTGTCATGTGAGTGTAGCGGAGTACCAGAGGGTGAGAAGGTAGCGTTAGGAAGCCAGGAAATAGCCACATAGGATAGACTTTAATCGCTGAATCCCCATTAGATTAGATAGTAGGTACAATGCCCGGCGGGTGTGGAGATGCGATTCGGTGTACATCTTGTGATATGTATGCATTCCTCGGTCATGCGATCGAGGGCGAATACAAATGCACAAAATGTGAGCACGTTGCTTCCCTGGAAGCCCAGGTCCTGAATCTAGGGAAGCAGCTGGCAACACTGAGACGAATGTCCATACCGGAGGAGAGCCAGGATTGTACCAATCAGGTGCAGGCAGGGGCCTGCACAGAGGTGGGCGGAGTATCGGAGGTGCAGGCATCAGAGCAGAGTAGAGGGGTGACAGTTAGGAGGGGTAGAAGGGGACAAGTCAAGGAGGCTGATCCTGGGCTGGAGCACCCCAATAGATTCGCCCCGTTGTGTGATGTTGGGGAAACCAGTCAGGGACCAGCATTGCTGGAGCAGAGCGACGCCCCTAGCTGCCAGGGGAAGAACTCCTCCAGTGAGGCCGGGAGAAAGGGAAAGGAAAGACAGGTGCTGGTGGTAGGGGACTCAATTATTAGAAGGACAGACAGTGTAATCTGTGACAAAGACCGTGTGTGCCGAACAGTCTGTTGTTTGCCGGGCGCTCGGGTTCGGCACATTGCGGATCGGGTGGACAGATTATTGGGTGGGGCTGGGGAAGACCCAGCTGTCATGGTACACGTGGGTACCAATGACATAGGCAGAGGAAGACGGAGAGTCCTAAACGATTTCAGGGACTTAGGCGCTAAATTGAGGACTAGGACCTCCAAGGTAGTATTTTCCGAAATACTACCTGTACCTCGAGCCACACCAGAGAGGCAGCGGGAGATTAGGGAAGTTAACGAGTGGCTGAGGAGCTGATGTAGTAAGGAGGGTTTCGGGTTCCTGGAGAACTGGGCCGACTTCTCAGTCGGTCACCGGCTCTTTGGTAGGGACGGATTGCACCTAAATGGGGTGGGTGCAGCCGTACTGGGTGCAAGGATGGCCAAAAAGTTAGAGGGGCTTTTAAACTAGGGAATGGGGGGGAGGGAACAGATGTAGAATTAGCCAGTGGAAAGCAAGATTCAGAGGGCAGAATTGGGGACATTAGCGGTAGGGTGTTCGGAGCTCCGCAACACAGGATAGGTATGGGGAGAAATCACAAGAGCAGTCTAAAAACATCAAATGAGGATATATGTAAATGGTAAATGACTCTTCTCTCTGTCACTCTGCTCTCTTCTCCTATCAGCATGCTGCTTGTTAGCATATGATCACTGCAGCACCCCTGATTGGCTTCTTGTGTCTCCCTTCCCCAGTCTGAGCTCTGCTGTACATGGACTGTAGGAGGCTGATATTAGGCATCCCAGACAGTTCTCACTTCACAATGACATTCCCCCTATAGGGCAGCAGAAAGCACCCAATCCCAGAGCTTCTTAGACTGATGAAATGTAACATCTGATTGGTTGCTGTGATTTCCTGTTTTCTGGCAGCCATGTTCCCATCAGACGGGGCCCCCAGGAGCCCCCCTCTGGTACTGTGTGTGGGGGATGGGGACAATGGAATCGGTCTCTGAGGGTGAAAACTGAAGGCGGCTCTGAGAAGATCAATATTATCATTATTATTGACTCATCTGAGCTTTCTAATTAGCAGCTGACCAATCACATCCTGTCTCCCCCCCCCCCCCTGAATAATGAGGACAACGAAGTCTGGGTTATATAAATGTCCCATTGGTCAGTACTACGTCACCGGGGACACCAGTACAGTCATCGTCATGGCAACAGTGACACCAGATCAATGCAGCCAGTCATGTGTTGGAACAGCACTAATGGGAAGGTGGCTTCTGATAGATGGTGGCTACTATGGGACTGTGAGACTATGGACTATGGCACTATGGTATTATGGGCCTATGGTACTATAGACTATGGTACTATGAACTTTGAGACTATGGCACTATGAGGGTATGGGACTATGGTACTATGGGACTATGGACTATGACTATGAGACTATGGTACTATGAGACTATGAGACTATGGGACTATGGTACTATGGACTATAACTATGAGACTATGAGACTATGAGACTATGAGACTATGGGACTATTGTACTATGGACTATGAGACTATGGTACTATGGGACTATGGGCTATGACTATGAGACTATGGTACTATGGACTATAACTATGGGACTATGGTACTAAGAGATTATGGGACTATGGTACTATGGGACTGTGGACTATGACTATGAGACTATGGACTATAACTATGAGACTATGGGACTATGGGACTATGACACTATGGACTATGAGACTATGATACTATGGTACTATGGGACTATGGACTATGACTATGAGACTATGGTACTATGGACTATAACTATGAGACTATGAGACTATGAGACTATGGGACTATGGTACTATGGACTATGAGACTATGGTACTATGGACTATAACTATGGGACTATGGTACTAAGAGATTATGGGACTATGGTACTATGGGACTGTGGACTATGACTATGAGACTATGGACTATAACTATGAGACTATGGGACTATGGGACTATGACACTATGGACTATGAGACTATGATACTATGGTACTATGGGACTATGGGCTATGACTATGAGACTATGGTACTATGGACTATAACTATGAGACTACGGGACTATGGGACTATGAGACTATGAGACTATGGTACTATGAGACTATGAGACTATGGGACTATGAGACTATGAGACTTTGAGACTATGAGACTATGAGACTATGGGACTATGAGACTATGGGACTATGAGACTATGAGACTTTGAGACTATGGTACTATGCGACTATGGTACTATGGACTATAACTATGAGACTATGGGACTTTGAGACTATGAGACTATGAGACTATGGGACTATGGGAATATGGGACTATGAGACTATGGTACTATGATACTATGAGACTATGAGACTATGAACTATGAGACTTTGGGACTATGAGACTATGGGACTATGATACTATGAGACTTTGAGACTATAGGACTATGAGACTTTGAGACTATGGGACTATGAGACTATAGGACTATGAAACTTTGGACTATGGTACTATGGACTAAGGGAGTATGGTACTATGGACTATGGTACTATGGACTATGACTATGAGACTATGGACTATGAGACTGTGAGACTATGAGACTATGAGACTATGGGACTATGAGACTATGAGACTATGATACTATGGAACTATGGACTATGAGACTATGGACTATGAGACTATGAGACTATGATAATATGGGACTATGATACTATGGGACTATGAGACTATGGGACTATGGACTATGACTATGGACTATGACTATGAGACCATGGACTATGAGACTATGGTACTATGGACTATGAGACTGTGAGACTATGGGATTATGAGACTATGGGACTATGAGACTATTAGACTATGGGACTATGAGACTATGGACTATGAGACTATGATACTATGGGACTATGATACTATGGGACTATGAAACTATGGGACTATTGTACTATGGTACTATGAGACTATGGGACTATTGTACTATGGGACTATGGGACTATTGTACTATGGGACTATGGGACTATGGTACTATGAGACTATGAGACTATGGGACTATTGTACTATGGAACTATGAGACTATGGTACTATGAGACTATGGGACTATTGTACTATGGACTATGGGACTATTGTACTATAGGACTATGAGACTATGGTACTATGAGACTATGGGACTATGATACTATGGGACTATTGTACTATGTAACTATGAGACTATGGTACTGTAAGACTATGGGACTATTGTACTATGGGACTATTGTACTATGGGACTATGAGACTATGGGACTATGATACTATGGGACTATGAGACTAGGAAACTATGGGACTATGAGACTATGGGACTATGATACTATGGGACTGTGAGACTATGGTACTATGAGACTATGGGACTATGATACTATGGGACTGTGAGACTATGGTACTATGAGACTATGAGACTATGAGACTATGAGACTATTTGTAACGACACCCCAAGTATGAAAGGGGTTACAGTCGTCTAGGATAATCCGCTCCCGAACACCAGGACAGCTATCGACCATTCCAATCCGCCATACATGAAGCCCATCAATAATTCCCCCCCAAGTACGAGACAAGGCTCTGTAGTGAGGTTCGATCAAGAGTAACTCTCTTCTTCTTTATTGAAAGAAACACAGCATTTATATACACTTTGAGAATACCACATGAACAATGACTGTATAATTACCTCCCTTAGTAGACAGCCAGGTGAGCTCATTAACATGCTTATCAATAGTCTCAGACCCAATTAACATACTGTCCTATTTTAGACAAAAGCACTTAGTTAATCAGTAGACATTCTTTAGGAGGGGCTACTGGAAACAATCCCCCCCTCTCTCTGCAGCTAATACACATTGATTAGCAGACATGGTGTCTCTCATAGTTCCTGGACTCCCAAATTAGGAGTTGCACTTCCTGTGCCTTACAATGTATAGGAATAAAATAGATCTCCATATTTCCTGAGAGATACTGGTAATGCATATTACTGTCCCATTCGAAGTAGTCCAAACCATATTCTCAGTGTACACCACCCTCCCGGTCACCCTGCATCCATAAAAGATGCAGGGTGACTTAAACATAAGAAAGCCACACAAGGCTGGACTTAGTGCCTCCCAACCTCTTTAAAGGAATTTGGGGTCCACAACCCTCATGCCCAAAGTGACTCCTGTCACATTTCTCCCCTTTCGGCAGGAGACTAACACAGAAGGAGACCCCAAACGGGTTTACTTCGAAGTTAGTCCGTAGTTCCAGTCCTCCAATGTCTGCACCCACAAAGTACCCTAAACAAATTGTCGGGGACAGAACATCACTCACCCAGCCAACCTCTGCCTCTCTTGTAGAACATCCCCTCTGTGGGGAAGAAGCATGGACTGGCCCTTCTCCCAGGATTCCTTTCAGCTGCTGGAGAGAGGACAGGGTGGCTGGGCTCACTCCCTCGTGCTGTTGGGGATCTGGGCCGACTGCCCAGCATCCCTGGGGTATACAGGTGGGGATTGTAGTCTCATCCACCTGCTCAGGAAATCCATCCTTTGTAAGTTGAGGGCAGAGGCCAGCAGCACTCTGCTCTGTTGCCAGCCCTTCTGCTGGGTTGGTGTCATCATTCTGGGACACACTCTGCTGCTGGGAAGGGACCGCCACCTTTTCACCCTGGGCCTCCAGAACTACCACAGGTGTGGGGCAAAGGTCTTGTCCTCTGTCCAGTTGTCAGCACTTCTGATGTAGAAGTTTCTTGTAACTCCACAGATGCTGCTCTTGGTGTTGGACAGAGCTCAGTGACATAAGGCCCTGATGTCAGTGGTTCTGCTGGCAAGTAAACTGCAATGCCAGTGGCCTGGCACACACCTTCCTGGGTCACCAATTGTTGCAGGCAGAGGTCAGCAGCGCTATGCCTGGATGCTCGCTCATCTGCTGTTGGCTCACTGGGCGGTTCCTCCTCAGCAGAAAAGTCTAATAAATATCCAGTCTCTTGAATTGCTGAAAGTCCAGGACACAGACTGGTGGCACTTGGGCCCAGTGCCAACACTTTTGCAGGTGATTTGTAATCCAAATCATCCTCCGATGGAAAGTCCATTAAATTTGTAATCCATGGTTGGGGCATGAAGATGGCTTCCTCTTCTCTCATACCTTTTATCCTGCTGCTGGAAAGACGCATTCCTCCATCCAATCTCATCCTGTGCAGAAACAGGTTTATGCAGGTGAGTCAGCACTTGCTGCATCTGCCATAAAACCTCCGCATCCAAGACCGTGGGTGCAGGTGAGCAAAGCACACTATTACTGTGCCATATGGTCAATTCTTTAGCCTGGATTTCCAGACTGTCAGCTGGTAGTACTTCTGGATTTTCCCAGCAGTGGCGTCACTAGGGTGGGGCCAGAGGGGGCCACGGCCCCACCAAAATGACAGTGGGCCCCCCCCCCCATGTGCCCCCCCAAAAAAATGAGGCCATTAATTTAACTTAAGTCCCGGCGCCACAGGAGCCGGTTTCCGATACAACACCGGCGCTAGAAAGGAGGAAGGACTGCCAGGCAGGAGGGCGTTCCCCATGGAGGCTGTCAGGCCCGCCCACTCGCTCAGGCTAGCGGCAGACAGCGCGGTTCGCGGGGGGACATTGAAAGGGAGAGCGGGACCCTGCGCTGTGTGAAAGAGCCTGAGGAGAAGCGGGAGCCAGCGCCAGCAGAGGAGAGGAGGACAGTCACAGCACACACGAGTCGAGGATGGAGCAGGCAGGGACCAGCATCATCCGAATACATCCATTTGGGTCAGTGGGGGTCCTGTCCTTGGGGGGTCCTGTCGTGTTCCTGGGGGGTCCTGTCGTGTTCCTGGGGGGTCCTGTCGTGTTCCTGGGGGTCCTGTCCTGTTCCTTGGGGGGTCCTGTCCTGTTCCTTGGGGGGTCCTGTCCTGTTCCTGGGGGTATTGTCCTTGGGGGTCCTGTCCTGTCCTTGGGGGTCCTGTCCTGTCCCTGGGGGGTCCTGTCCTGTTCCTTGGGGGTCCTGTCCTGTTCCTGGGGGTCTTGACCTTGGGGGTCCTGTCCTGTCCTTGGGGGTCCTGTCCTGTTCCTTGGGGGGTCCTGTCCTGTTCCTTGGGGGTCCTGTCCTGTCCTTGGGGGGTCCTGTCCTGTTCCTGGGGGTCTTGTCCTTGGGGGTCCATTCCTGTTCCTGGGGGGTCCTGTCCTGTTCCTGGGGGGTCCTGTTCCTTGGGGGGTCCTGTCCTGTTCCTTGGGAGATCCTGTCCTGTTCCTTGGGGGTCCTGTCCTTGGGGGTCCTGTCCTTGGGGGTCCTGTCCTGTTCCTGGGGGTCCTGTCCTGTTCCTTGGGGGGGTCCTGTCCTGTTCCTTGGGGGTGCTGTCCTGTTCCATGGGGGTCCTGTCCTGTCCTTGGGGGGTCCTGTCCTGTTCCTTGGGGGGTCCTGTCCTGTTACTTGGGGGGTCCTGTCCTGTTCCTTGGGGGGTCCTGTCCTGTTCCTTGGGGGCCCTGTCCTGTTCCTTGGGGGGTCCTGTCCTGTTCCTTGGGGGTCCTGTCCTGTCCTTGGGGGGGTCCTGTCCTGTTCCTGGGGGTCTTGTCCTTGGGGGTCCTGTCCTGTTCCTGGGGGGTCCTGTCCTGTTCCTGGGGGATCCTGTCCTGTTCCTGGGGGGTCCTGTCCTGTTCCTTGGGGGGTGCTGTCCTGTTCCTTGGGGGGTCCTGTCCTGTTCTGGGGGGTCCTGTTCCTTGGGGGTCCTGTCCTGTTCTTGGGGGTGCTGTGCTGTCCTTGGGGGGTCTTGTCCTGTTCCTGGGGTCTTGTCCTTGGGGGTCCTGTCCTGTTCCTTGGGGTGTCCTGTCCTGTTCCTTGGGGGGTCCTGTCCTGTTCCTTGGGGGGTCCTGTCCTTGGGGGCTCCTGTCCTGTTCCTTGGGGGTCCAGTACCCCCATGGAACAGGACAGGAGCCCCCAAGGACAGGAGCCCCCAAGGAACAGGTCAGGACTCCCAAGGAACAGGACAGGACCCTCAAGGAACAGGTGTATTGTATATTGCAAAAATCAAACAAAGGTGAATTTGTATCAAGACCTATGGAGTGCATTCTATCTATCTATCTATCTATCTATCTATCTATCTATCTATCTATCTATCTATCTATCTATCTATCTATCTATCTATCTATCTATCTATCTGCATTTTATAGTTGGCCCCTCTACTTTTGTCCCTGGCCCCCCATGTGACCCCCCTAAAAATGAAAGCTGGAGACGCCACTGTTTCCCAGGCAAGGGGAGCCCAGCCCTGGCGCTGAACAGAGTCTAGCAGTCGTCTGTAGGCGATCTCCAGCTCCCATTCCTGATTGGCTAGAAACTCCAAATCTTCCAGTGCCCAGCGTATATCCATGACATCCATCATCTCTTCTCTATAATCCGCAATTTCCTCCAAACGCCACTCCGAATCGCTCCCAAAGTCAGGGTCATTGACAGTCTCTCTAATAACAGCCCCAGGCCGTCATTGCCAAAGCCTTCCGTTGGGCTGTTGTCCGCTTTCCATGGGCACACTTGGGTTATATACCAATGGAGTGCTCTGTAGTCCTCATCCAACTGTATCTCCGCCTGGACCAGCCTGCTTAACTCGGCTTTTCATTCCACATGCGGTTGTCTCCCCAAAAACGCCATTCGCACTTCGTACTGTGACCAGTACCTTTCCTGGTAGGGGGGGGAGTATTTTTCCCTGGCTCACGGGCAAGCGCTTCTTTCCAGAGTTCCCAGCGAATTGAATTACCCAAACTTAGTAGGACCTGCTCTGACCCTGGTTCCCTGCGATCTACTGGTATGTCTCGCAACCTCCTTTCAAATTCCGCTTCCATGGCTTGTGTCCTCTTGTAGCTGTCCTTCTGGGCTGTGGAAATCATCCCACCACTTGCCACCAATTTTAACGACACCCCAAAGTATGAAAGGGGTTACAGTCGTCTAGGATAATCCGCTCCTGAACACCAGGACAGCTATCGACAACTCCAATCCGCCATACATGAAGCCCATACAAATAACCCCCCCCCCCTTAAGTACGAGACAAGGCTCCGTATTGAGGTCAAGTGAGAATAACTCTCTTCTTCTCCTTTATTGAAAGAAACACAGCATTTATATATACTTTGAGAATACCACACGAACAATTACATCCCTTAGTAGACAGCCAGGTGAGCTTATTAACATACTTATCAATAGTCTCAGACCCAATTAACATACTGTCCTATTTTAGACAAAAGCACTTAGTTAATCAGTAGACATTCTTTAGGAGGAGCTGCTGGAAACAATCCCCCCTCTCTCTGCAGCTAATACACATTGATTAACAGACAGGGTGTCTCTCATAGTTCCTGGACGCCCAAATTAGGAGTTGCACTTCCTGTGCCTTACAGCAGTGGTCCTCAACCCTGGCCTACAGGGCCCACTAACAGGCCAGATTTTAGGTATTACCTTGGGGAGATGCAGACTAGAGTACTGCAATCACTGAGCAGCAAATGATATCACCTGGGATGTATTTCAGTTATCTTGCAAATCTGGCCTGTTAGTGGGCCCTGTAGGCCAGGGTTGAGGACCACTGCCTTACAGTGTATAGGAATAAGGTAGATCTCCATATTTCCTGAGAGATACTGGTAATGCATATTACTGTCCCATTTGAAGTAGTCCAAACCATATTCTCAGTGTATACCACCCTCCCAGTCACCCTGCATCCATAAAAGATGCAGGGTGACTTAAACATAAGAAAGCCACACAAGGCTGGACATCCCAACCTCTTTAAAGGAATTTGGGATCCACAACCCCCATGCCCAAAGTGACTCCTGTCACACTATTGTACTATGAGACTATGGTACTATGAGACTATGGTACTATGGGACTATGAGACTTTGGGACTATGAGACTATGGTACTATGAGACTATGGTACTATGAGACTATGGGACTATGAGACTATGGTACTATGGACTATGAGACTATGGGACTATGGGATTATATGGGACTAAGAGACTATGAGACTATGGTACTATGAGACTATGAGACTATGGTACTATGAGACTATGATACTATGGGACTATGAGACTATGATACTATGGTACTATGAGACTATGATACTATGGGACTATGAGACTATGGGACTATGAGACTATGATACTATGGTACTATGAGACTATGATACTATGGTACTATGAGAATATGGTACTATGGACTATGACTATGATCTGCCTATCACCCCAGAAGAGGAGGAGCTCTTAGGTGGGGATTTCCAGTCTCAGTGATGGTGGTCCTGTCAGGGTCCCTCAGGGACTCTGTACATCCCTCTCATACTATTCTACATCTACAGGTAGCTCAGCATGTGTCCTATCAGAGGGAATCCTTCCATCCCCCGCAGATTTTGGATATGGGACGAATATTTGGGGTTTTATTGGAGATGACTGATAGAAGGAAGGAGGAGCCAATAGAAATAATGGAATACCTGTGATGTCACACCTCTTCCATATATGAATGTCACCAATAGTTATATGCTCCTCCCACACAGGAAGAAGATGCTGCCGCAGAGACACAGATAGGGCCAATGAGATCCAGGAAGAACTTTGTGCTGGACGAGCTGGAAAGTAGGTGACACAATCTGATTGGCCAATCTCAGTGTAGGAGGAGGTCTAATCTGTGAACAGCCCTCCTTGGTCCCTCCCCCTCATCATCATGATCATGACATTTTAAAGTAAAACCCATCATCCATTCTGGCAGGCAGGTGGCGGTCCTAGGTAGGTGGTGACATGTGTGATTTTTCTCGCAGGCAGGCAGGGGGCGGTCCTTTGTAGTCATGACCCGTGTAATTTTCTCCCAGGTAGGCAAGGGGCAGTCCTCGGTAGATGGTGGCACATGTGATTTTCTGGCAGGCAGGGGGCGGTCCTCAGTAATTGGTGGACCATGTGATTTTCCAGCAGGCAGGCAGAAGGCGGTCCTTGGTAGTCGGTGACCAGTGGGATTTTCTTGCAGGCAGGCAGAGGGCGGTCCTTGGTAGTCGGTGACCTGTGTGATTTTCTGGCAGGCAGGCAGGGGCGGTTCTTGGTAGCCAGTGACCCGTGTGATTTTCTCGCAGGCAGGGGGTGGTCCTCGGTGGTCAGTGACCTGTGTGATTTTCTCACATGCAAGCACATGTGTGATTTCCTGGCAAGAACGGGGTGATCTTTGGTAGCCGGTGACCCATGTGATTTCCTGGCAGGCACGGGGTCGCTCTTCTTAGTCGGTGACCCGTTTAATTCCCTGTCAGGCAGGGGTGGTCCTTGGCAGTCGGTGACCCTTGTGATTTTCTGGCAGGCAGGGGGAAGTCCTTGGTAGTTGGTGACACATGGGATTATCAGGCAGGCAGGGAGTGGTTCCTCAGTATTCAGTAACCAATATGATTTCTTGGCACAGGGCAGACCTTGGTAGTCAGTGACCCGTGTAAATTCCCAGCAGGCAGGCAGGCAGGCAGGCAGGCAGGGGGTGGTCCTCGGTAGTCGGTGATCCGTGTGATTTCCTGGCAGGGGGCGATCCTCAGTAGTTGGTGACCCGTGTGCTTTTCTGGCCGCCAGGCAGGGAGGGGGTGGTCCTCGGTAGTCATTGACCTGTGTGATTTCGTAGCAGGGGGCTATCCTCAGTGTGATTTTCTGGCAGGCAGGGGGTGGTCCTTGGTAGTCGGTAACCCGTGTGATTTTCTGGAAAGCAGGGGGTGGTCCTTGGTAGTCGGTAACCCGTGTGATTTTCTGGAAGGCAGGGGGTGGTCCTTGGTAGTCGGTGACCCGTGTGATTTTCTGGCAGGCAGGGGGGTGGTCCTTGGTAGTCGGTGACCCGTGTGATTTTCTGGCAGGCAGGGGGTGGTCCTTGGTAGTCGGTGACCCGTGTGATTTTCTGGCAGGCAGGGGGGTGGTCCTTGGTAGTCGGTGACCCGTGTGATTTTCTGGCAGGCAGGGGGTGGTCCTTGGTAGTCGGTGACCCGTGTGATTTTCTGGCAGGCAGGGGGTGATCCTTGGTAGTCAGTTACCCATGTGATTTTCTGACAGGCAGGGAGGGGGTGGTCCTCGGTAGTCGGTGATAGAGATGGCTCTGTGGTTCGCCCGGCGGTCGGTTCGCAGTGAACTTTGCTCGTTCGCAGTTCGCCGATCTTGCCGACATATGGCGTTGTTCGCGGCGGCCATATTAGTTTACATTGGGGAGAACTTTGACCCATGACACATCCATCAGGTAGAATGGGACAGCCAATTGAGACATTTCAGCACATGGACAGACCCCCTACCTTATAAATAGACCTGACCTGGCTGCCATTTTACATTCTGCTTTTTGTCAGTGTTGGGAGAGGTTTGCTGTGTGCAGCAGGGGAAAAATTGTCAGTGACACAAATCGCTCTGTTATAGGTCCACAAAAGTCCTTTTAAGGACTGGTATTTGGTATAGGTGTACTATTCTTTGGTGTGCACTATATAGGGGTGTAATCCACTTATAATATACTTTCTAATATAGAGAGCATATTATAGTGGATTTGTATTGTGCAGCATTGTGACTGGTGTGGTGAGCGTTTCTGCAGGGATACTACAACTACAAACAGTGACAAAAGCACTTTTAAAAAGTATTATAACTGGTGTGATAAACCAGTGGCCCCCCTAAATGACAGATTGAAGTGGGGTGTTATCTAACAGTATACTTTTATAACAGTGTATTTGTGTCCTGCAAAAATATTGCCTCTTTTGCTGCGTTAACTCTGCTACACACAGTGCCAAACTTACTGGCCAATGTTTTGTATAACTGGTGTGATAGACCAGTGGCCCCCCAATACCACATATTTAAGCGGGGTGTTATCTAACAGTATACTTTTCTAAGAGTGTATTTGTGTCCTGCAAAAATGTTGCCTCTTTTGCTGCGTTAACTCTGCTACACACAGTGACAACAGTTACTGGCCAATTATTTGTAGAACTGGTGTGATAAAACTGTGACCCACCAATACCACAGATTGAAGCGGGGTGGTATATACCTTTTTCCATATATACTGCGCTTCTCTAGAGACTTATGTCACAGGGTAATTTAAAAAATGACAGGCAGAGGAAGAGGCAGGCCCTTCCGCAGGGGTGGTTGGGGTAGAGCAGGAGCAGTAGGCCCGGAGCCAAAGTGTGAAGTTTCAGAAGGTGCGTTTGATTACGTCAAAGGACGCACCAGACATGGTTGAGGGGCTCACTCAGCCTTCCTCTTCTGCACCCTCCTCATCCTCTCTATCTGCACCCTCTTCACTCTCTGCTGTGTGCACCCCCAAAGACACCACCACCACCATATACCCTCCGCTTGAGTCACTGGAATTATTTTCCGATCCATCACAAAACATTTGCGATGCGCAGCCATTCTTGGCATCGGATCAGGAAGTGGAGGTAGCAACAGCGGCAACTCAGCAGTCTGACGACAGTACCCAGATCAGCCCAAGGAGGTTGGTCCCCGCTGTTGCTGCCTACTCCGAGATCTCGAATGTTAGTGGTGGGGAAGGTGACATGGATGATGACATGTCTATGGACGTCACATGGGTGGCCACAAGAGAGGAAGAGGAGGGGAGTTCAGAGGGAGAGACGGACCGGCAGATAGGGAGGAGAGGCAGACGGAACTTACATTGCCCAGGAGGGACAAACCAGTCTGCTAATATATCAGGAGCGAGCCATAAACCATGCACCTGGGTGCCAGAAACCAGAAAGCAAGCTACTCACTAGGGGGGAGCCTCTGGGTGAGTCTAGGATGGAAAAGGACCTGGGGGTACTGGTAGACAACAGGCTTGGCAGTGGCATGCAATGCCAAGCCGCTGCAAGCAAAGCCAACAGAATACTGGGATGTATAAAAAAGGGGATTCACTCCAGAAATAAAGGCATTATTCTCCCTCTCTACAAGACTCTGGTCCGGCCACATCTGGAGTATGCTGTCCAGTTCTGGGCACCGGTCCTCAGGAAGGATGTGCTGGAACTGGAGAGGGTCCAGAGAAGGGCAACAAAAATAATTAGGGGAATGGAGGACATCAGCTATGAGGAAAGACTACAAGCACTGAACTTATTCTGTCTGGAGAAGAGACGATTGAGGGGGGGATATGATATCAATGTACAAATATTGTACTAGCAACCCTAGCATATGGAAAAACCTATTCAGAGAAAGGGAATACAATAATACACGTGGCCACTCACTAAAACTAGAGGAAAGGCGGTTTAACCTTAAAATACGCAGGGGGTTCTTCACTGTGAGAGCAGTAAGGATGTGGAATTCTCTTCCGCAAACAGTTGTATCAGCAGGGAGCATTGATAGTCTCAAAAAACTATTAGATGGGCACCTTAAAGACCACAACATACAGGGGTATACAATGTACAACATACAGGGGTATACAATGTACAACATACAGGGGGTATACAATGTACAACATACAGGGGTATACAATGTACAACATACAGGGGTATACAATGTACAACATACAGGGGTATACAATGTACAACATACAGGGGTATACAATGTACAACATACAGGGGTATACAATGTACGGTTAGCAGCAAACACACACACACACATCATAGGTTGAACTGGATGGACTGGTGTCTTTTTTTTTCAACCTCACTAACTATGTAACTATGTAACAATCACATCTGGCTTTTTTAATGTGTCCGCTGTTAACAATAGTGTTGCCATCTGCAGCCTTTGCAGTCAACGCATAAGTCGCGGTAAGCCAAACACTCACCTAGGGACGACCGCCTTAAGAAGGCACCTGGACTCCCATCACTGAGCCCAGTGGGAGCAATGCCGCAAAACCCACAAAGCCACACTCCAGGCTCTCACCATCCAGCCTCTTCTCCTCTCTCCTCACAATTGTCCTCCACTCCACCTTCCATCCTGCCGTCCTCACGTTGTTCTGGAAAAAGGCAGGCTTCCGTGGCCCAAATGTTTGAGCGTAAACAAAATGATGAAGCCGGATAACCCTCTTGCCCAACGGTTGACTGCTGGCTTGTCGGAACTGATAGCCTGCCAACTACTGCCATATCAACTGGTGGACTCTGAAACCTTTCGGAAATTTGTGGCCATTGGAACACCACAATGGAAGGTCCCAGGCAGGAAATATTTCTCGCAGAAGGGCATTCCAGAGCTGTATGGCCATGTTCAGCGGCAAGTGAATATATCTCTGGCACCCGTGTAGATTTGGTTTTACCGCCATGGATTGCATGCAGGCCTGCCTCTTCTTCTCCTCCTCCTACTCCATCCTTCCTCTCCTCCTCGGCTGACTCCTCCTTTTCCGCTGCTACCGTCTCTTCCTCTGCGCCGCCCAAGATCCCCAGAACCTATTCCACATGCCAGGTGAGATGTTGCCATGCTGTGCTGTGTCTGTTGTGCCTGGAAGCCAAGAGCCACACTGGTCCTGCACTCCTTTCAGCTTTGCGTTCACAGGCAGATCAGTGGCTGACACCGCTGAATTTGTCAGTTGGTAAAGTGGTGTGCGACAACGGTGCCAATCTGCTGAGCGCGCTGAAACAGGGCAAAATAACACACGTGCCATGCATGGCACACGTCCTGGACTTGGTCGTGCAGCGATTTGTTGCCAAATACCCTGGGGTCCAGGACGTCTTGCGGCAGGCCAGGAAAATCTCGGGCCATCTCAGAAGATCTTACACAGCCATGGCTCGCCTTGCTGACATTCAGCGGCGACACAACCTGCCCGTCAGGTGTCTTATTTGTGACTGCCCGACGCAATGGAACTCAGCGTTGCATATGCTTGATAGGCTGCTCCAGCAGAAACGTGCAGTTAATGATTACCTGTATAAACTCTGCGGCAGGACAGGTTCTGGGGAGCTTGGGTTTTTTTCACTGCGCCAGTGGCTGCTCATGCGTGTAGCGGAGAAGTAGTTTAATCCACAGGGTCTCCGTTGATAGACAGGAAAACAGGTAATATTCCAAATAGGCAGGTACAGCATGCAACAATCCAGGTAGAGTTATACCATTCTTCCTTCCCAAAGACTAGACGACACATAGGCTGGGAGTCAACATCATGCAGAGCTTAAACTCTTTATTAAATTCCAAGACATACAGTTTTACCCACAGTTAGGGAAATTCCCCTTAACCTTGCCAAAGGGGGGGGGGGAAGGGACAAGGAACGACCAATGGGAACTGAACATTTGTACATTGAAACAGGCTACAGATAACCTAATGAGCTTATGGTAACAGGCAGTCTCTCAATACACACCCCCTGCGGAGAGATGTCTCCAGTCCAGACCATTGTCTATGTGTCATGAATCCACACAATTAGACACAGAAACAGGAGGGGGGGGGGGGTGGGGGGAGAAGGGCTGTAGCATTACATTACAAACACTTGGTTCTTAAAGGTATACACATGCAATAAACATAATGCATACACGTAGGACAATATACAGTGGCTGTGTTTGCCACAATGCGCGACTCATGCAGACTTCTGCAGCCATTTGATGAGATCACCAAACTGGTCAGTCACGGCCAGGGCGCCATCAGTGACATTGTACCTTACGCCTTCTTTCTGGAGCGTGCATTGCGTCATGTCATTGATCAAGCCATCGAGGAGCAGGAGCAGGAAGATGAGGAAGTCGCAATGTTGGATGAATTCCCAGGGGGTGCTACTCCATCTGAGACAAATCAACAGCAGGAGTCTGCAGAGGAGTCAGAGGAGGATGGTGCCGGGGCAGATGAGGAGGAGCAAGAAGAGCATGCTTTAAACCTTTCTGGGATCCCTGGTTTTGTTTGTGGATGGGGGGAGGAGAACGAGGAAGACATTATCCTGGATGATGAGCAGGAGCCAGGCCACTACACCGCTTCCAGTTTAGTGCAAATGGGGGCCTTCATGCTCCAGTGTTTTAAGGTGGACCCCCGTATAAAAAGCATAAAGGGCAAGGACCAGTACTGGGTGGTAACGTACTTAGACCCCCGGTACCAACAAAAAATGGTGGAAATGTTACCACAATCACAGAGGGCGGTCAGAATGCAGCACTTCCAGGCCTTGCTGGGAGAAGTGCTGCATTCTGCTTTTGCGTGCGCTGGCAGAGGAATTTCCAGTCACAGAGAGACAGTTGCGGGTACCAATCCAACAGCGCCTGCAAGAAGAGGGCGGTTTGAAGATGTCTTGGTCACTTCAGATATGAGATCCTTCTTTCAGCCGACCCATCGACAGCTGTACTCCGGATCCAGCATGAGGGAACGCCTAGACCGACAGGTGTCCAACTACATCGGGTTAACGGCCGATGTGGACGCTCTGAGGAGTGATGAACCCCTGGACTACTGGGTGGGCAGGCTTGACCTCTGGCCAGAGCTTGCACAATTTGCAATGGAAATGTTGGCTTGCCCCCCGTCCAGTGTCCGGTCTGAAAGGACGTTCAGCGCAGCAGGGGGGATCGTGACCGTTAAGCGCACTCGCCTAGCTCATCACAGTGTTGACTACCTCACATTTATAAAAATGAATGAGGCATGGATCTCTGAGGAATTCAACACATGTGACCAGTAGACCATGTTTGATTAAAATTCCTCAGGACAGGCCACAAATATCTGCCAGGCCGCCATTCACCCACAACAATTCATGGTCCTAGTCTTCGGTAAATACAGCGGCATAAAAGGTATTTTATGTCCATTGAATGCCTCATTTTTGGGGCCTTTCATGGCAGACAATTATTTATCCTGTGAATGCCTAATGAACCTTCAGCCACAGAATACAACGTTCTTAGCTGTCAGGTAAACCCATGTGGGCTAATTTTCGGGGCCTGGAATGGGCGACACTTACTTTTGTTACCTGTGAATGCCTAATGTACCTTCAGCCACAGAATACAACGTTCTTAGCTTTCAGGTGAACGCTTATGGGCTCATTTTTGGGGCCTGTAATGGCCGGGAGACACTTACTTATTTATCCTGTGAATGCCTAATGTACCTTCAGCCACAGAATACAACGTTCTTAGCTGTCAGGTAAACCCATGTGGGCTAATTTTCGGGGCCTGGAATGGGCGACACTTACCTCTGTATACTGTGAATGCCTAATTTACCTTCAGCCACAGAATACAACGTTCTTAGCTGTTAGGTGAATGCCTGTTGGCTAATTGTTGGGGCCTGTACTGGCCGACACTTACTTCTTTATCCTGTGAATGGCTAATTTTTCAGACTGGAATTGAAAATCAATGGGTCTGTAAAGATTCTGCCAGATTGTGGAATGGATGCGGACCCATTTTACAGATGTGTGAATGGACGCTATATGTATTTGACATGTATTTACCGGCTGCTGTCGGTTCTGGCTGATTTACTGTCCATGTTGTGGGACTATTTGTGCACAGCTAGTAAGTATTTTGTGGCTACAAATATGACCTAAAGGTTTTTAAAGTTTGCCTGCCATTAAAGTCAATGGGGCCCACGGCAAACTTGCGATTCGCGATCATTTGAGAAAGTTTGCGGATAACGTTCGCGAACCGCCCCGGCCGATGTTCGTCCATCACTAGTCGGTGACCTGTGTAATTTTCTGGCAGGCGGGGGGGGGGGGGGTCCTCGGTAGTCGGTGACCTGTGTAATTTTCTGGCAGGCAGGCAGGGGGTGGTCCTCAGTAGTCGGTAAGCCATGTGATTTTCTGGTAGGCAGGGGGGGGGGGGGTCCTCGGTAGTCGGTAAGCCATGTGATTTTCTGGTAGGCAGGGGGGGGGTCCTCGGTAGTCGGTGACCTGTGTAATTTTCTGGCAGGCAGGCAGGGGGTGGTCCTCGGTAGTCGGTAAGCCATGTGATTTTCTGGTAGGCAGGGGGGGGGTCCTCGGTAGTCGGTGACCTGTGTAATTTTCTGGCAGGCAGGCAGGGGGTGGTCCTCGGTAGTCGGTAAGCCATGTGATTTTCTGGCAGGCAGGGGGCGGTCTTTGGTAGTCCGTAACCCATGTGATTTCCTGGCAGGCAGGCAGGGGGTGGTCCTCGATAGTCGGTAACCCGTGTGATTTTCTGGCAGGCAGCGATGATAGTGACGGGAGCTCCGGATCAGAAGACGAAGTAGGCGGAGTTGGGGATCAATGTCTGGACGATATCTCCTCCCCTCTCACCGAGTTCCTGGCCTTCAAGCAGGAGACGGAAAGATCAACATCTGCCGCTCCAAATCCCGGGAAGGTAAATCCTGACTGATCCCTACTGGAGCCACACAGCTTACAATCTGATTGTCCAATGAACATGAGGTTCCTGAGCCAGTTTGTGAAAGGATGCCTTGAAAAAGTATTCATACCCCTGAAATTTCCCACAGAGTAAAGGGGGGTGAATACAAATGCCCCCCACACTTTCACAGATTTATTTGTATTATTTATCATTTTCCTTCCACTTCACAATTATGGCCACTTTGTGTCGGTCTATAACATAAAATCCCAATAAAATATATTTACGGTTTTGGTTGTAACATGAGAAAATGTGAGAAATTTCAAGGGGTGTGAATACTTTTTCAAGGCATTGTATCTATCCCCTCCCCGGCAGGTCTCCTCTCCCTCATATATCTATCCCCTCCCCCGCAGGTCTCCTCTCCCTCATATATCTGTTCCCTCCCCCACAGGTCTCCCCACTCCTCACCTTCATATATCTGTCCCCTCCCCCGCAGGTCTCCTCTCCGCTCCTCACTGTTATGTCTCACCTGATCACCTTCCTGGAGCAGTACTCCCAGATGCAGCGCCTGCAGGGGAAGGCGGAGGAGTACCGCACTCAGCTCCGCAGGGAGGAGCGCCGCCGAAAGAGGCAGATGAGGAGCCTGCGCCACGCCCACCGACAGCGCATGACAGACAAACTGAGTCTCATCGAGAGCCTGGAGAGCGTCATCTGCGAACAACAGAGCCTCCTAGAGAGGCTGCAGAGAGGTGAGACTGCAGCATGGGGAGGAAGACCACACTGAGCAGTCAGTTATATTTCCTTTGTCATCCCCTTTGGATTTTTGCCTCCCACAAAATGCCCCCTAGGTGTGTGCTCCCTGCAGTATTCCCCCCTAGGTGTCTGCTCCCTGCAGTATGTCCCCCTAGGTGAGTGCCCCCCCACAGAATGCCCCCTAGGTGATTTCCCCCCACAGTATGCCCCCCTAGGTGAATGCCCCCCACAGTATGCCCCCTAGGTGTGTGCCCCCCCCCATAGTATGCCCCCTACATGTGTTCCCCCCGTAGTATGACCCCTACACGTGTGCCCCCCATAGTACGCCCCCTACATGTGTTCCCCTTGTAGTATGCCCCCTACATGTGTTCCCCCGTAGTATGCCCCCTACATGTGTACCCCCCATAGTATGCCCCCTACATGTGTACCCCCATAGTATGCCCCCTACATGTGTACCCCCCATAGTATGCCCCCTACATGTTTACCACCATAGTATGCCCCCTACATGTGTACCCCCCGTAGTATGCCCCCTACATGTGTGCCTCCCGTAGTATGCCCCCTATATGTGTTCCCCCTGTAGTATGCCCCCTTGTTGTGTCCCCCCCATAGTATTCCCTCTAGGTGTCTCCCCCCCCCCCACAGTATGTCCCTCCTAGGTGTGTGCCTCCCATAGTATGCCCCCTACGTGGGTGGCCCCCTTTGTATGCCCCCTAGGTGTGTGCCCCCTGTCGTGTACCCCCAGATGTGTGCCCTTCCCCACAGTATGTTCCTCCTAGGTGTGTGCTACCCATAGTATGCCCCCTAGGTGTGTGTCCCTCGTAGTATGCCATCTAGGTGTGTGCCCCCGTAGTATGCCCCCTGGGTGTGTGCCCCCATAGTATACCCATCGCAGTATACCCCCTAGGTATGTACCCTCCCCCACAGTGTGTTCCTCCTAGGTGTGTGCCCCCTGTAATATGCCTCCTAGGTGCGTGCCCCCCCTTAGTATGCCCCCTAGGTGTGTTCCCCCGTAGTATGCCCCCTAGGTGTGTTCCCCCCGTAGCATGCCCCCAAGGTGTGTGCCCCCTAGGTGTGTGCCCCCTCTGTAGTATCCCCTCTAGGTGTGTGCCCCTGTAGTATGCCCCCTAGGTGTGTCCCCCCCTCGTAGTATGCCCCCTAGGTGTGTGCCCCCCTGTAGTATGCCCCCTAGGTGTGTGCCCCCTGTAGTATGCCCCCTAGGTGTGTTGCCCCCTAGGTGTGTGCCCCCTGTAGTATGCCCTCTAGGTTAAGGCCAGTTTCAATCATCACAACACATATGAGTGCATTGTTACTCCACCCACAGGTGTGCTGTACCCGGGGTACCCGCTCTCCGCCCTGCCCCCCGTTGGGGTTCACAAGCTGGTGGAGTCAATCAGCATGTTGCAGGGGGAGCGAGCGCAGTTACAGGTGGAGATTGGAGAGCTGAAGCAGGACATGGAGGAGAAGGACAGGCAACGCCAAAGGCTCTCCGATGATCTGCAGCAGCAGGCGAGTGTCTGGGGGGAGGGGGTGTCCAGGGAGAGGCGGGGGAGGTATCTGGGGTTAAAAGAGGGATTCCCTGGGTGTTGGGGGTATCTGGGGTAAAAAGGGGATATACAGAATGTAGGGGCTATTCAGTGAAAGGAGGGGGGTACCCAGGATGTACAGGGGTATTCAGGGTGAGAAGGGGGTACCCAGGGTGTCCCTGAATAAGAAGGGTGGGGTTTGACATTGAAAAGGCCATGGAGTCTGGAGGTCTGACAACGAGGAGACAGAAGTCTGACTGTGAGGAGGCTGAACAGTGATGAGACCAGGCGCTGACTAGGATGAAATCAAAAAACCAAACATAGGGCGCACCGGCCTAGCGCATTATCCTCAATAATAGGCTTTATTAATTGTAAGTGCATAACCTCATACACAAAGGGACATCAAATCCGAACATCTGGAACAATGTCCTCAATTGATGATGGCTAACGCGTTTTGGGGCTTAGCCCCTTATTCACAGCACTTACAATGAATAAAGCCTATTATTAAGGATGATGCGCTAGGCCGGTGCGCCCCATGTTTGTTTTTAGTGGCCATTTGGGAAGCCAAGTGTGAGTTCCGTGGAACATTACCTTTAAATAGGTTGGATAGGGGGTCCTGTTTCTGAGCACAGGAGAAAGGTGCCTAAGCATCTATTTTTCGTCCTGACTATGATGAGGCAGGGCCTTGAATATTGGGATTCTGACTATGAGGAAGCCAGAGGTTTGACTATGGGGAGGCCACTGCCTTGACTATGGTGAATCCAGGGGTCTGAATATGAGGAGCCCAGAGGTCTGACTATGGGGAGGCCGGAGATCTGACTATGGAGGCCCAGGAGGTCTGAAAATGAGGAGGCCAGGCTTCGACTATGGGGAGTCCGGGGGTCTATGAGGAGGCTAGAGGTCTTTCTATGGGTAGTCCAGGGGTCTGAAAATATGAGGAGGCCAGAGGTCTATTAGGGAGGCCAGGCTTTGATTATGGGGGGTCTATGAGGAGGCCAGAGGTCTGATTTTGAGGAAGCCAGAGGTCTGACTATGAGGAGATCTGACTATAGGGAGTCCGGGGATCTGACTATGAGGAGGCCAGAGGTTTGACTATGGGGAGGCCAAGCCTTGACTATGGTAAATCTGGGGGTCTGAATATGAGGAGCCCAAAGGACTGTCTATGGAGAGTCTGGAGGACTGAATAAAAGGAGACAGAGGTCTGACTGTGAGGAGGCTGAACAGTGAAGAGACCAGGCCTTAGCTAGGATGAGGTAGGGCCTTAAATATGGGAATTCTGACTATGAGGGGGCCATAGGTTTGACTATGGGGAGGCCACTGCCTTGACTATGGTGAATCCAGGGTCTGAATATGAGGAGCCCAGAGGACTGACTATGGGGAGGCCGGAGATCTGACTATGGAGAGTGTGGGGCTCTATGAGGAGGCCAGAGGTCTGACTATGAGGATGCCAGAGGTCTGACTATGAGGAGCCTGGAGATCTGTCTATGGGGAGTCCAGGGGGCCAGGCCCTGGCTATGGTATTGGCCCAGTTTCTATGTTCTCCTCATTTCTCTCCATCAGATCGAAGAGTTGAAGGAGAAGATTCAGCAGCGAGAGGAGGAACTGTCTCAGCTCCGGGCAGAAATGGTGAGCAATGAAGATGTTGGGTATGGGGGTGAAAGGACATTGGGTGTATGATGGAGGTCATTGATGGAAGGGCAGCTAAAAAATGATAAATCCTGATTTAGGGTCCTAAGATTTCATGGTGTCCCCGCAGGGTGTCACCGACTCAGAGAAGCACATCCAGAACCTCAGTGTGGAAAATCAGGGCCTGAAGAGGAGTCTGAGCGTCACTCAGGGCCTGCTGGAGAAACTGGCCACCGTCAACTCCCAGCCCTCCACCCACCTCATGAAGGTACCGCCTGCTCCACCTTTTCATGACAGTCACGTGACTACACAACTCTTCCAAATAATAGAGGATTATGGTAAAGAGGGAACAACAATGATGGTCATGTGACTACACACTGACTCCATCCTCCCTGAAACAGGGGATTATAGGAAAGTCGGGAAGCCATGACACTTCAGTGACACCATCCTGCTATGTTGGTGAATGAGCATAAAGGGGCCCCTTTCCTTCCTCTTAGCCCAGCCATTAATAGCCCCTCCCAACCCTGATCTATCACTCCAATGAGAAATGAGAATTGGCCTGTTAAGGGCCTGTACATATACACTATATACAACCTTCAGAGATGGAAAGTAAGGAGGATCCATTCAGTGGGTCAGTTTCCCCCCCCCCCCCCTCACCCGCTTCTGGTGGGGTCCCTAGGACACATAATGAAGGAAATACTGATGTCAGTACTCATTGTTGCCCTCCCAGGAGAACGAGGATCTACGCACTAAGGTGCTCCACCTGGAGACAACGCTGCAGGAGAAGGTGGAGCAGCTGGTCTACACCAAGGGCCACATGGACACCCTGCAGTGGCGGCGGGAGGAGGAAACGCGTCAGCTGGAGGAGAAGATTCAGGACCTGAAACTGTCACTGGAGAGCGAGAGACACAAAGCGCCAGATGTGCAGGTGAGGGCGGGGGGCCGCAGTGCTGCACTGATGGATTGTGGGTATCAGAGGGCCCCACCCTCATATAACCTTTCCCTGTCTCTGTAGTACGTGACGCAGACGGTGGAGGTGGAATCCCCCACATTGCTGCAAAATTTAGCCCATGCGGAGGAGAGGAACCGAACACTCATGGACCAAGTGTCCAATCACGGGGAGCGATGTCACCAGCTGGAGGAACAGCTCAAGAGATCCGACGACCTCACCAGTGGCTTGCATGCCAAGGTAAGGACCTGGATAAAAGGGAGCTCCACCCATAACTGTAGTACTTACTTTGGCATGAGTGGTGCTCGGTGTGTAATGTGATACTTACCTTTTTACCGTCAATGATTAATACGAGTAACAGTGCTGTAAGCAGGGCTGTCTTTAACACAGGGCAAAAGGGGCAGCTGCCCCGGGTCTTTGTTGTGGTGCCCGAAGCAGCTGCCCCTTGAGCCCCCCAAATAGTTGATAAGTGGATTCAAGAGGGCCCAAGAAAATTTTTGAATAATAAATAATCCCGCGCAGATAGTTGGAAGGAATCTGTAACTTTAGTCCTGAAGTTTGCAGCCTCCCTAGAATACTTCACACTAGAAGTTAGAAATGGATAATAAAATATAAAGGGTTTTGGCGCTACTTCCAGTATGTTAGTATAATGGACGTTATCAAGCGATGGTGTTCTGTAGAATAGGTAAATACCCATTGTACAGAACACCATCGCTTGATAACATCCATTACACTAACTTACTGGAAGTAGCGCCAAAACCCTTTATATTTTATTATCCAAGAAAATTTTTGCCCAGGGTCCAATCAATATTAAAGACGGCCCTGGCTGTAAGCTGGTAGAGAAACATCTTCCTGAGCCCAGGACAACACGTAATTACAAAGGGACGGAGCTTCAAGGGAAGAGGCGGGCTTCCAATAGGGAGGGGACTTCATAGGAAGAGGTGGGGTCAAAAAAAGGGGCAAGGCTTCAAATAAGGGGCAGGTCTTCAATGGAAGGAGCAGGACTTCTAAGGAAGAAGTAGGACTACATATGAGAGGGCATCAACAGAAGGAGCAGAACTTCAAAGGAAGAGGTAGGGCTCAAATAAAAGGAACGGGGCTTGAAATGAAGGGGCAGAGTTTTAAAGGAAGAAGAAGGGGTTTGAAGGAATGAAGTAGGGCTCCAAAAGAAGAGGAAGGATTGTAAAGAAATGACCAGGGGTTCAAAGGAAGAGGTAGGGCTCTAATCGAAGGAGCAGGGCTTCAATGGAAAAAGAGGGGCTTTAAAGGGATAGGTAGGACTCAAACTGAAACAACAGGGCTTCAAAGGATTGGGCACAGGGGAGGACTGGGCCAGGGAGCAGGGAGGCAATTGCCCCCTGGGCCGCTCTGATGTCCTGTAAAAAGGCTGCACAGCTTCTGCCACAGAAATGCCTAAAGGATTCCTGGTGAAGAGAAGTAAAAAGTCCCCGCCACTGACCTACTGAATGCGGGATGAAGACCAAGACAGAGCGCAGGTCTCCCTCCCCAGCATGGATGGTGTAAACTGTGTCTGAGCAGAGGCCGGTTCCATTCCCCACTGGAGACTTTCCTCCCCTGGCCAGCCCCAACTGAGCTCCCCCCAACCACCCCCTGCTGGCCAGGTTGGGAACCCAGATTTAGCCGGTGAATAGAGAGTACATGGAGTAGGGCTTCAGCCTGGAATGGGGGTCAGGAGGAGGATGGGAAGAGGGAGAGTGGGAGGGGGTCCGAGTCGCTGCACCATGGGTCTCTGGTTTGAACCTGCCCCCTGGGCCGAAAGTGGCCAGTCTGCCCCTGATTGGGCATCAAGTCAAAGGAAAGGGTAGTGCTTCAAAGGAAGAAGCAGGGCTTATAAATGAAGTAGGGGTTCAAAAAAGAGGGCAGGGCTTCAACTGAAGAGGAAGGGCTCTAAAGAAAAGAGGAAGGCTTCAAAAGAAGGGCAAGCTTTCAAAAAGAAAAGGTAGAACTTCAATGGAAGGGGTGTGGCTTCAAAAGAAGGGGCAGAGCTTAAGAGGAAGGAGCAAGGCTTAAAAAGGAGAGGGAGGGCTTTAATGGAAGGGGCAGGGCTTCAATGAAAAGGTCAGGGCTTTAAAAGAAAAAGTAAGGCTTTAAATAATAGGGCAGGGCTTCAATGGAAGGGGCAGGACTTCAATAGAATGAACAAGGCTTTAAAGCGGAGTTCCGGCCTATTTTGCAACTTTAGTGATTCCTGGAGCGCTCGCTATGCTGATCAACAATTGGGCATTTTCAAATTTTTTCGGGGGTCCCTTACCTTATTTTCAGGGCATTTTTGATTGTACTTCCTCCTTCTCCCCCCTCTGTGGCTACGGCCACCGACATCACTTCCACCTTTGCATTGCATCCTGGGAGCTGTTTGTCATCACTCCCAGGAGGCTGGAATCAGGAAGAACTCCCAGATCACTCCCTGGAATCAGGAAGAAGGGCACAGCAGATTACACTGCGGCTTCTGATGCCCACGTCTAAGATGGCCACGCCCAGACAGCGTTTTTAAAAGTAAGATTTTGACTAAAATTTAATACTGTACAACTTGTAAGTTTGAGAATAGCGGTTCTGTAAAGGGTGATGGATTAGTATTATAGGGGTATTTTTAGTTAAAAAAGGCATTTGAGACTGGAACTCCGCTTTAAGGAAAGGAAGGAGGGAGTAAGGCTTCAAAAGAATGGAGCGGAAAGAGCATGGCTTCAAATGAAGGGGCACGGCTTCAATGGAAGGGGCAGGGCTTCAATGGAAGGGGCAGGGCTTCATTGGAAGGGGTGGGGCTTCATTGGAAGGGGCGGGGCTTCAATGGAAGGGGCAGGGCTTCATTGGAAGGGGCAGGGCTTCAATGGAAGGGGCAGGGCTTCATTGGAAGGGGCAGGGCTTCATTGGAAGGAGAAGAGCTTCAATGGAAGTGGTAGGGCTTCAAAGGAAAGAGCATGGCTTTAAAGGAAAGGGAAGGGCTTTATAGGAAGGGCAGGAATTCTAAGAAATGGGTGGTGCTTCGAAGGAAGGGCAAGGAGCCCATTTTCCTGGGCACTGGGAACATTCAGTCACTGACTTTCAGGGTGGGGGTGTGTGTCTGTGTGTCGGGGGGGTCTGTGTGTCTGTGTGTCGGGGGGGGGGTCTGTCTAGAATGCAAGTGCAGCACAGGAGAAGTCTTCAGTGTGGAGGAAGCAAAGAAAGAATGATGGGAATGATTGGCAGAGGATATATTCTAGACTACAATCAAGGACCGTTGATGGACAATTACTGCATTTTACATAGTTACATAGTTAGTCAGGTTGAAAAAGACACAAGTTCATCTGGTTCAACCAAAAAAAAACAAAAAACTGTATTGAAAACCCAACCATACAATCCCATATACACAATCCTATACCCGTTGTTGATCCAGAGGAAGGCAAAAATAAACCCCAGCAAAGCATGATCCAATTTACTACAGCAGGGGAAAAAAATTCCTTCCTGATCCCCCGAGAGGCAATCGGATATTCCCTGGATCAACTTTACCTAAAAAATGTTTAATACCCATTTATATTATGTACACCTAGGAAAGAATCCAGGCCTTATTTAAAGCAATCTAGTGAGCTGGTCAGAACCACCTCTGGAGGGAGTCTATTCCACATTTTAGTTGAGGACTGGAATTAGTTGGGACTGACAGAGGGTTGAGACGATGGTGAAAAGGCCACCAAGAAAGAGAAGACCAGCGTCCCATTTGTGATTAGGTAAAATTGTTTAAGGTTTGTTTGTGGAGTTACAGTAGAGCAGATGGGAATGATTCCTGAGTCAGATGTTAGCGGATGACCGGTGTCCGGGGACTTTGGGTTGCAGAGCTGTGTGCTTTTCACATCATTCTGAGAAAATTATGAGATCATTCAATGACAGGAGCATCTGACCTGCCTTAAGCTGCTCACCATAGACTGTATGGGCAGAGTTTGTGAATAAAAGTCCATCAACACTGGCATCTAGTAAGTAAGGGGTTAAAACAAGTACTATGAAAGATTCCAGTATTTGATAGAGCTTTGATAAGAGGACAGAAGCAGATATCCCGAGACATGTGACATAGTGACATCATTTCACCATGTGGTGGCGCAGTGCTGGGACCTGCTGTGAGATGCAGTTCCAGAAGACTTTGTTGATGTCTATGGGTTGATCAGGTGCAGCGAAGACCCAACATGGTAATACATAGTCATCTGACCACATGTAGATACCAAGGCAGAAAAGCAGAAAGGGGGTCTCCTGATGTAACGCTCTTCCTGTGACTCCAGATTTCCAGCTATGAGATGGAGATTGAGAAGCTAAAGGAGCATCTGATGCAGGAGATTCACCAGCTGGAGGCCCAGAAGGAAGAAGCCATCAAAGAGGCTTCAGAATGCTCTGAGCAGCACATGGACACTCTGCGTGATCAGCTGATAGGTTGGTGGAAATAACTCTTCCTTCATCTCTATGGGTGGTGATCACATGAGGACCTGCCATGTCATTTATGAGAATGGGGAACTCCATAAAAATAGAAGAAGCATAGTCAATGTCTCATAGCCACTATGTATGTACCTGACCGGCGGGTCTACATTTTGTATGAGGGAACCTATTGGCAAAGCCTGAATAGAGGAGATGAACTGAGGCCATGTGGATGGTACTTTAGGCAGGACTTGGAGGTTCTGTTGTCACATAATATAAGATGCCAGATTGCAGTAGATGTCACTTTAGATCTTTGCCTAAACCATATTCTAGCCGTTCTTCCCGGAGGACAAACAATTAGTCTGTATGATCTGTAGGTGTGCAGAGCCGCCTGGTGTCGCTGCAGCCTGTCCTGAAGAACATGAAGACCAACTACAACAGTCTGAGGAGCCAAGTGAGGAACTTCTCCCAGTTCTATGAAGCCTCCATCCAGGAGGCCCGGAGACAGGTGAGGAACCCAGACACCGGGCAAGAGTGTGGAGGGGAAATGGGGCTCCAGCCTAGGAGACAGAATAGGGTAGGAGGGAATACAGCGTATGACAGAGTGAAAGGGGAAGGAAGTCATACAGGGGAAGTGGAGCCCAGAATCTGCTGTCGTTGACATGTCTTGTGTTCTATAGATATGTAACGCTGTGACAAACGTGTCAGAAGCCAACAAAGATCTCCTGCAGAAATATCAGCGGGAGGTGCAGTTACGCAAGAGATATCACAACCAGCTGGTGGAGCTAAAGGGTAAGTGTGTGATTAGATCTCCACCATTATATCTAGACCAATAGATTTCCACCAATATATCCCCACAATTGTATGTCCACCAATATATCTCCACCATTATATCTAGACCAATATATGTCCACCAATACATCTCCAACAAGGTCCAACTCTGGCCCTCAGCAATTCATTATCTGGGCTCATATTGTACTAAGGTGTAATAGTAAGATCTTCTGATTTGTTGGGAGGACTGGGGCTGAGGAACATGTTATTGCATTTTGATGGAAATGAAGGTGAACATATAATGTACGAAGGTGAATGAACTCTGACCTTTTTGCTTTATTGGTCAGGAAATATCAGGGTGCTGTGCCGAGTGCGTCCACACAAGGACCTCACTGACCAGACGAGTTCCGGATCCTCCTCCATCATCACTGATGTCAACGATGACACCAGACTGTCCGTCACCTATAAAGGGAAGGAGAAAAGCTTTGAGTTGGATAAAGTCTTCTTACCGGAAGCCACCCAAGAAGAGGTCAGCAGACTCATTACAATTGATAACATCAGAGCATGAAGACAAAGATGAGGATAAAGATATTGTCCTGGAAATGATTGCTCAGTGCATTTTGGGGTTCTTCCTCTCTTCTTGCTCTCCTGTCACTGAATGTTACGCCTACCTTGAGAATTCCCTGGTGAAGGTTTGAATTAATGGCATAACTCTCTATTGGTCTTCAGGTTTTCATGGAGATCGAGCCTGTGGTCACCTCCTGCATCAATGGCTACAATGTCTGCATCTTTGCTTATGGACAGACTGGTTCCGGAAAAACATACACCATGGAGGTAAGTCCATCCATCTCATTCTTAGAAGATAAGTGTCTTCTTCATCCATCACATCTAACATCCCAGGGAGGTAAGTGTCCTCTCTATCCATCTCATCCTAGGAAGGTAAGTGTCAACTTCATCCATCTCATCCCAGGAAGGTAAGTGTCCTCTCCATCCATCTCATTCCAGGGAGGTAAGTGCCCTTTCCAACAATCTCATCCCAAGGAGGTAAGAGTCTTCTCCATTCATCTCATTCCAGGGAGGTAAGTGTCCTCTCCGTTCATCTCATTCCAGGGAGGTAAGAGTCCTCTCCGTTCATCTCATTCCAGGGAGGTAAGTGTCCTCTTTGTTTATCCCATTCCAGGGAGGTAAGTGTCCTCTCCGTTCATCTCATTCCAGGAAGGTAAGTGTCCTCCCCGTTCGTTCATTGCATCCCAGGGTGGGAGATGACCCCTTTATCCATCTCACCATTACAAAGTTAATACTTTCTTGTGGGTTGAAATGTTCTCTTCATAATCACGTTTCCTCAGGTTTTTAGTTCCCCATCCCCCACAGATGGACATCCATGACTCTGCTTGTTTTATAGACATAATGCTGCTCATAGATGGAGTTTGTATCTGAATAGCCAGCCTGCTGTACCCACTTTTACCTGCAGGGGGTTCTTCTGGCAAAGTCTGTTTGTCTGAGCGGTGACTCATTGAGGATATTATAGTATAGATACATAGTGGGGCAGGGGTCCAGATGATGATCACTTTTATATATTTTCTATTCGCTAGGGGACAGCTGACAATCCTGGGATGAACCTTCAGTCCCTGCGGGCCCTTTACCAGGAGATGGAGGCGCGGAAGGGCCTGTGGAGTTATGAAGTCACACTGAGTATGGTGGAGATCTACAATGAGGTCATCAGGTGAGTCACTAAAACAAAGATGGCAGCAAAAGGGCCTGGTGGTTAGCAGTGGGCTCAGTTCTGCAAATTGTCCTAATTGTGGGAGGGTTCAGGAACTGTGTACATTTCCCATTGGCCGTCACCAAGAACAGAAGATAAATTCTTGTTTGTAATTATAGTTGTATTTGAATCATTTAAAAAAAGTTACGGTGATAAAGTGAACTCACATGTGAGCAGGTCATGTGGGATACCCTAAGGCCCAGCTGGTGTTCTGCCTGGGACCCCTTAACGGAAGTTCTGCCTTGGTTGTGTGCTAGTCCCAGGTTGCGAGTGATAGGTTCACCCTGCTCTAATGCATGGAGACTAATAACTCACACTAGCAGGAGCAGATGAATACAAGGGCATTCTCCGGGGAGCAGAGGACACGGGAACCCTGCTGTGGAGAGGGACTGAAGACTATGGAGCAAACCCAAGCAGGCCAGGACCAGAACAGCAGGTCAGACCAGGCAGCTCGATGGCAGACTCCAACGTAGGTCCAGTCTGTTCTTCACTCAGTCTGCTCCTGACACCAGCACTGTGGACCTCAGAGGAGCAGACTGGAACCCAGCTGAGCTGTCAGGAACTCAATACCCTACGCAGGCCCACTGGCGTCGCTAACCGGCGAACGCTTATGCGCATGCGCTGAGGCTATATTGGTAGAGTTCGCGGCTACCTTGGTAGAGTTCGAGGCTAACTTGGTGGAAATTCGAGGCTGCCTTGGTAGAGTTCGAGGCTACCTTGGTGGAAATTCGGGGCTACCTTGGTGGAAGTTCGAGGCTACCTTGGTGGAAGTTCGAGGCTACCTTGGTAGAGTTTGAGGCTACCTCAGTGTAGTTCGAGGCTACCAAATTGGCGCCAAAATGGCCTATTTAAACACAGCTGTCACTCTAGGTGATTGCTGTGTTGTCTTCAGCTCTCCTGTATCCTGTGCCTGTTATATCCGCTGTTCCTGTTTACCTGACCCGGCTTGTCTTTGGATTCTGATTACCTGCTGCCCGCCCTGACCTTGGCTTGTCCTGACTATTCTCCTGTCTCGTCCTGATCTGTTTACCTGCTACCGGCTATTGGTCCTGGACCTGTTCCTGGCTCTCCCAGGGAATCCGGGGGGCCGCGACCAGGTGTTAGCAAGCAGCCAAATCCATCCCCACCATCTGGGGCCCTGGTGAAAACCGGCTAACACTTAGACTCCGCGCCTCTGGTGAACCTGTGCCACGCCAGTTACCCGGTAAGCCACTCCTCTTATGTCAGGCTCTGCCACGTTACCCCGTGACATGAGCTAAAGAAGAACTAGAATACAAGCCAAAGGGTAGTGGCAGATGGCCGACAAGAAAATCTAAGAAAGAGATGAGGTCAGTGCATGGAAGTCAGACCAAAGAAGAAACAGACAGGACACAAAAGCAGAGGGGAGGAGCTTGAAGGCCAGATATGTCCATGCTAATCATTTAAATAGGTGAGGTCTCTTCAAGTGATGCGAAACCAAGACATCATCACAGGAGGCAGAAAGAGGAGCCTGGCAGCAAGGGAACGAGGAAGGTAAGTGACAGAAATGTTTAGATGATGACATCACTTTACTGTTTTAATGGAGTTACAGTATTACTAAATAATACCAATCCAGGGTAGCAATCTCCGGGCTTCACTGATAGGTTGGCGAAGGTCAGTGAACCTCTGTGTCCATTCCGCACCCGGATAATGACCTCCACACTTTATAGATATGTTGGGAAAGGTTGGCGAACTTTTATTCCATTCCACCCCCTGGATAACAACTTCCAGACTCCACAGATATCATTTAACCCCTCATAACTACCTGGATAATGATCTCCAGACTCCATGGATAGGTCGGGGAAGGTTGGGGAACCTTTATTCCATTCCACCTCTGGATAACAATTTCTGGAATCCACAGATATTATTCCACCCCCACAAAACTACTATGGATAATGATCTCCAGACTCCGGAAAAGGTCAGTAAACATCCATGTCCATTCCAGCCTGGAAAATGATCTCTGAACTCCATAGATAGGTTGGTGAACCTTCATGTCCATTCCACCCCCTGGACAATGATCTCCCGACTCCACAGATATCATTCCACCCCCTGGACAATGATCTCCCGACTCCACAGATATCATTCCACCCCCTGGACAATGATCTCCCGACTCCACAGATATCATTCCACCCCCTGGACAATGATCTCCCGACTCCACAGATATCATTCCATCCCCTGGACAATGATCTCCCGACTCCACAGATATCATTCCACCCCCTGGACAATGATCTCCCGACTCCACAGATATCATTCCACCCCCTGGACAATGATCTCCCGACTCCACAGATATCATTCCACCCCCTGGACAATGATCTCCCGACTCCACAGATATCATTCCACCCCCTGGACAATGATCTCCCGACTCCACAGATATCATTCCACCCCCTGGACAATGATCTCCCGACTCCACAGATATCATTCCACCCCCTGGACAATGATCTCCCGACTCCACAGATATCATTCCACCCCCTGGACAATGATCTCCCGACTCCACAGATATCATTCCACCCCCTGGACAATGATCTCCCGACTCCACAGATATCATTCCATCCCCTGGACAATGATCTCCCGACTCCACAGATATCATTCCATCCCCTGGACAATGATCTCCCGACTCCACAGATATCATTCCACCCCCTGGACAATGATCTCCCGACTCCACAGATATCATTCCATCCCCTGGACAATGATCTCCCGACTCCACAGATATCATTCCACCCCCTGGACAATGATCTCCCGACTCCACAGATATCATTCCACCCCCTGGACAATGATCTCCCGACTCCACAGATATCATTCCACCCCCTGGACAATGATCTCCCGACTCCACAGATATCATTCCACCCTCAGCATAATGACCTCCAGACCTTATGGATAGACTTGGCAAGATCCGTGAACCTTCATGTCCATTCCAACCATAATACGATCACTGGACTCTAGGGAAGGTCTATTACCTTCACTTTTATAGCATCCCGATAACGATCTCTGGACTCTAGGGAAGGTTGGAGAACGTTTATATCCATTTCACCCCCAGGTAAAGATCTCTGGACTCTAGGGAAGGTCTATCACCTTCACTTTTATAGCATCCCTGATAACGATCTCTGGACTCTTGGTAAGGTTGGTGAATGTTTATATCCATTTCACCCCCAGGTAAAGATCTCTGGATGTCACATTATGAGTTGAGATACATGATGTATATCTCCTGTTATTGCTCGCACACACGTAATGCAGACATTACTTCTAATACCAATCTGGCAATGTCTTCTTCTACAGAGATCTTCTCTCCAGGGACCCTCAGGACAAGCTGGACATTAAGCTCAACCCAGATGGCAGCGGTCAACTTCACGTGCCAGGCCTAACCAGTATGGAAGTCAAGAGTTTCCGTCACATTAAAAAGGTATAAAAATGTAAAAGACCCCCGTCAGTTTGTTCCATCCTCTGCTTTCTGAGACAATAGTCAGCAATGTCACAGTGTTACTATGACCTCCCAGAGCTCAAACACAAGATGGCAGCTTCCAGGAGCCTAACATGTGACTACTTCCTCAGCTCCTGGCCCTGGGGAGGCGCAACCGAGCCACGTTCTGCACCAACATGAATGAGCGCAGTTCTCGCTCCCACGCCCTACTGACCATCACCATCACTGGTCGAGAATTCAACTCTGGGGCCATTACTACAGGTATGTAAAACCCCTCACTGAGTATGGGGATAGGTAATATACACTATGTTACCAAAAGTATTGGGACGCCTGCCTTTACACACACATGACCTTTAATGGCATCCCAGTCTTAGCCCGTAGGGTTCAATATTGAGTTGGCCCACCCTTTGCAGCTATAACCATGCAGGCCAGTAAAAATCCCCCCACACTTATCTGTGTCTTTATGGACCTTGTTTTGTGCACTGGTCCAGATCATTTGGTGGAGGGGGGATTATGGTGTGGGGGTGTTTTTCAGGGGTTGGGCTTTGGCCCCTTAGTTCCAGTGAAGGGAACTCTTAAGGCATCAGCATACCAAGCATTTTGGGCAATGCCATGCTCCCAACTCTGTGGGAGGAGTTTAGGGATGGCCCCTTTGTGTTCCAACATGACTGCACACCAGTGCACAAAGCAAGGTCTATAAAGACATGGATGAGCGAGTTTGGGGTGGAGGAACTTGACTGGCCTGCACAGAGTCCTGATCTCAACTCAATAGAACACCTTTAGGATGAATTAGAGCGGAGACTGCGAGCCAGGCTTTCTCTCCCAACATCAGTGCCTGACCTCACAAATGCTCTTCTGGAAGAATGGTCAAACATTCCCATAGACACACTCCTAAACCTTGTGGACAGCCTTCCAAGGAGAGTTGAAGCTGTTATAGCTGCAAAGGGTGGGCCAACTCAATATTGAACCCTACGGACTAAGACTGGGATGCCATTAAAGTTCATGTGTGTGTAAAGGCAGCCGTACCAATACTATTGGCAATATAGTGTATGTGTGCTATTTTTCGGGGACAGGTACTACGGGTACATGCTACTTCGCCCCAAGTCCAGGGTCACATATGTAATACTCCTCACTGAGTCTGGGGACAAGTACTACAGGTATTTATTACACCTCCCCGATCTGGGGACAAGTTCTACAGGTATGTTCTACACCTCACCGAGTCTGGGGACAATACTACAGGTATGTATTACACCTCACCGAGTCTGGGGACAAGTACTACAGGTATGTATTACACCTCACCGGGTCTGGGGACAATACTACAGGTATGTACTACACCTCGCTGATGTAACGGATCAACCGGCACCCCGACTGGGTACCTCCGGATGCTCCTAGTGCTTCCCGAGGGCTCCAAGCACTTCTCCAGACACCATAACCACCTTAGACCCCACGAACCGCCGCAGCTTGGTTGGGGTCTCGCCGTCTTCTACCCACCCTGAACCTACGACAAGGCTCCAGGTTCCAGTGGGTGAACCTCTCTTTCTCCAGAGAGTGAAGCAGGAACAAGTTCTTACAAGAGCTTAGTGATTATTCAAGGGAGTATGAAGAACATAGCAATCCCTTGTAGCAGATTCCCCCAATGAGAGACAGAACTCTAGATTGAGGGTGAAGTAGAACTCAAACTGTTTATTCAAACACATGCACAAAGAGATATACACTTTGGGACAACCCCCCTCCCCCTTAGCAGCCAATCCACATACACATATACATCCCATAATAAGTTGATCTTAAGGCAGACAGAAACAATAGAACAATGGAATACAGGCACTTACCAATAACAAACCCCACCCCACCTCACTATCTAGCATGGGTCTATGAGAGACTCCTGCAATATTCTAGCAATCTGAAAAGTCAAACCATTCATCTTCATATATTTCCTGAGAGATATTGCTGACAAATATTACCGCCCATCTGAAGGCATCCAAACCATTCTCTCAGCGTCCCCCAAGTATCTGTACCTCACTCCCAGTGACCGTGAACACCATCACAGCTGAGTCTGGGGACAAGTACTTGTAACGCTCCTGCGTTTTTGTAGTAGGCTGGATTTGCAGCTGCAGAATCTCCACTCAGTAGTCATGTAGAGATGTGTTGAAATACCAGATCCAACTCTCCAGACTCATCACTGTGGGCCTGTCAGCTTCAACATACAGATATATATACACACTCAATAAGATGTTCCTGGAGTGATAGGATGTATATGATAGTATGAAGATGATGTGCTGAAGGGACAGGTGTGAACAGTGACAGAGATGGCAAGCACTTGATAGAAATGTTCAGGAGAGTATTAGATGGTATTAGGTAGAATGCAGATAGGTTAGTAATCGAGTATGGTAACAGGTGGTAAGGACAGCAGATGACAAATACATGATAGACTAACCCAGTGCAAGGATAGATGGTAGTAGACTCAAGAGCTAGCAATCTATGTAACAGTGCAAATGATAGAATTAGTATGCATAGATAGTAACAGTCCTTAATGTGCAGAGGTAGATAGTGTAAGTAAGGTTATGGAGGATTCCCCTGTGGGGTACTTATCACTAGAAAGGTTAGTAGTAGAAGGGTTCAGTAGTGAGGGAGTGATCCAGTAGCGAGATACAGGGATCAGTAGCGAGGTTCCGGTCTGTTCCAAGTAAAAGAGAATAGCTGGAGGTTTCCGGCAGCAAGACAAGCTTTAAGCATGTGGACACACAGGCAGGTTGAACGAACAACGTGAGAGAGAACGCCGGCGGTTGAAATAGCCGCTCAGAGCGGCGCTCGGCGATGACGTCATCCGTCTTAAAGGTGTATGCGTACCACCTAATTAGAAAGGTGGGACGCATATTAAAAGAAAATGGAAAATAAGGGTACCAGAATCTTACAGTACCCCCCCCTTAAGGCCGGCTCCGGAAGGCCTATAGCACTGGTTTCTCCGGGTATTTCGAGTGAAACCTTCGTATAAGCCTAGGTGCGTGAACATCAGAGGTATCCAACCAGGTGTCGTCTTGGGGTCCATAGTTCTTCCATCTTATGAGATACTGGAGTCTTCCTCTGTGGATAAGAGAATCCAAAATCTCCTTAATCTCATATTCTTCTCCGCCTTCAACTTGTACTGGAGGTGGAGGCAAGATGGTAGGCCTTATTCCTTGGTTAGGAACATGGGGTTTCAGTAGCGACACATGGAAGATGGGATGGATCTTGAGATCTGCTGGTAAGGTGAGCTGTACTGCAGCTTTTCCAATAAGTTTCTTAATTGGGAAGGGTCCCAGAAATAAAGGTCCAAGCTTTTTGCTAGGGATCTTTAATCTTAAATTTCTTGTCGATAGCCAAACGAGGTCCCCAATAGCATACTGAGGAGAAGGTCTTCTACGTAGGTCGTAGTACCTTTTTTGTTGGCTATGGGCGTGTGTGATGGTGGTATTAAGTAAACCCAGAGAGTCCTTTATTTGGGTAAGATAGTCTGAGGCTACTGGGTTACTTGATGGTAGGATGCGTGGTGGAAGAAGTGTGGGATGAAACCCATAGTTCAAGTAGAACGGACTTTGCTTAGTAGTACTGTGGGTTGCGTTGTTATAAGCAAATTCCGCCAGAGGGTGAAGGTCCACCCAATCATCCTGTAGGTATGATGTGTAGCAACGCAGATATTGTTCTATACACTGGTTGACTCTTTCAGTCTGTCCGTTGGTCTGAGGGTGGTAGGGAGAAGTGAGCTTTCGCTCAATCCGTAATATTTGACAAAGAGCTTGCCAAAATTTAGAGATGAACTGTGAACCACGGTCGGATAAAAGAGTCTTTGGAATTCCGTGTAACTTGAACACATGTTTCATCAGTAGTTCCGCTGTTTGTTTAGATGAAGGTAGTCTACGGATAGCGATGAAATGTGCCATCTTTGTCAGGTGGTCCACTGACACTAGAATGGTATTAAATCCTTTAGAAGGTGGTAGTTCTACTATAAAATCTAAGGACACAACTTCCCATGGAACCTGGGGTATTGGTAGACTGCAGAGTAGACCAGATGGTTTTGTAGTGTCAATTTTGGACCTTGCACAGATGTCACATGAAGATACAAATTTTTGTACAGACGTCTTCATATCAGGCCACCAAAACTGCCTGGTAAGCAAATTAAGGGTTTTCGTCATACCCATATGTCCTGCCATGGGCACATCATGTGATAACTCCAAGATCTTGGTGCGCATAGTAGGGGGTATGTAGAGTTTGTCGTTGTAATAGAGGAAGCCTTCTGCATCAGTAGTTAGTTGTGGTGGAGGTGAATCCAATCCTATACTGTGCAAAATCTCTTCCTTCAGGGAACGAACAACACCAATAATACGATCATAGGGTATTATAGGAATAGAAGGGATTTCAGCGCAGTTATCTTCGGTTAATCGTGATAGCACATCCGCTTTTTTATTTTTGTCTGCAGGTGTGTAGGTCACTAAGAAGTTGAATCTTAGGAAGAATAATGACCATCGTACCTGCCGGTGGGAGAGAGTTTTGTGAGTCTGGAGGTATTGAAGGTTTTTATGATCTGTATATATGAGTATTGGTAACCGGGTACCTTCAAGTAGATGTCGCCAATTCTCCAGTGCCAGTTTTATGGCAAGCAACTCCTTTTCACCCACTGAGTAATTCACCTCTGGGCTGCTTAGTGATTTAGAGAAGAAAGCAACTGGGTGGAGTGGTGAAGTATTTGTTGGTCGTTGGGAGAGAACTGCTCCTACTGCCATATTTGACGCATCTACCTCCAGGATGTATTGGAGGGATGGGTCTGGATGGCGTAGTATTGGAACAGAAGTAAAGCTTGATTTTAACAAGCAGAAAGCTCGATTTGCTTCTTCTGACCATTTGAATGGTTTCTTTATACTTGTCAGTTGTGTGAGAGGTCTCACAATAGCAGAGAAGTTCTTGATGAACTTCCTATAGAAGTTTGAAAATCCAAGGAATCGCTGTAATGCCTTACGAGTTGTTGGTATAGGCCAGTCCAGAATACAGGATATCTTACTCATATCCATCTTAATTCCGGTTTTGGATATGATGTATCCTAGGAATAATATTTCTTCTTTATGAAATAGGCATTTTTTTAATTTCACGTATAGATTGTGTGCGAGTAATCTGGATAACACAAGTCTTACATGTTTTATATGTTCAGAGAGAGATCGAGAATAGATAAGTATATCGTCCAGATATACTACAACACAGACATCAAGTAAGTCTCTAAAGATGTAGTTTATGAACCTTTGGAAAGCTGCGGGAGCGTTACACAACCCGAATGGCATCACAAGATATTCGAATAATCCGTATCTGGTTCTGAATGCTGTTTTCCACTCATCTCCGTCGCGGATTTGGATTAGGTTGTATGTCCCTTTCAGGTCTAATTTAGAGAAGTAAGTAGCCCCACGCACTTGTTCAATGAGTTCAGGGATGAGCGGTAAAGGATAGCGATCCTTTATCGTAATGGTATTTAATTGCCTATAATCGATAATAGGCCTAAGACTTGAATCCTTATTGCGGACAAAGAAAAGTCCTGCAGCTGTGGAAGAAGTAGAGGGTCTGATGAACCCTTTTGTCAAATTCTCATCCAAGTATTCCTTGAGATGAGAAAGTTCATCCTGTGAAAGGGGATAAACATGACCGAAAGGCAATTTGCTGTTAGGGAGTAGATCGATAGTGCAATCATAATCCCTATGGGGAGGCAACACTTGAGCATTTTTTTCGAGGAACACTTCGGACAGATCCTGATAGCATAGTGGTGCAATCTCATCTGACACCACAGACAGAATCTTCCCATAAGATGGGAGGTTACACGTAATCTCACAATAGTGAGAAGGGAAAGACAAAGTCCGTCTTTTCCAATCTATGATTGGTTGATGTGTGTGTAACCAGGGGAGTCCCAAAATAATAGAAAAATGGGGTGAAGATAGTATATGAAAAGTGGTGGTCTCCATATGAGACTCGTTAGCAGTGACAAGGAGTGCTTGTGTCTGATTGGTGATTGGACCAGAAGATAGCGGAATACCGTTAATGAAACTAACAGAAACAGGTTTAGGTTTTGAAATAATAGGTATTTTATTTAAGGTAACAAAACGTGTATCAATATAGTTTCCACAAGATCCTGTGTCGATCATAGCCTTGGTGGTAATCCTAGTCTGGTCCCAATGTCAAATGACCAAAGAGATAGGGGTTAGAAAAGGAAGTCGTTAATCCTCCTAGCAAGACATGTGAACACTCACCCTCTTTTTTGCGGACAAGGGGACAGACGCTCATCAAATGATCCGGGGATGCGCAGTACATGCAGAGGTTTCTGGATCTTCTTCTGGCTCGTTCAGTAGTTGATAAAGGTGGGCGTATGGTTCCTACCTCCATGGGAGTAGGGTCAACGGCCGCAATCCGAGAAGGACTAGACAATGGCATTCCCATTTTCTCAGCCTTTCACGCAGTCACCTGTCGATGTTGATACTGAGTTGTATTAAGGCATCCAAGGTGCCAGGTAAATCCGCTCGGGCGAGCTCGTCTTTAACAGCTTCTGATAACCCGAGTCTGAATTGAGTTCGCAGAGATGTGTCATTCCACCCTGAATCAAGGGTCCATCTTTTGAACTCAGCTACAAAGTCTTCTACAGGTCTCCTTCCTTGTTTTAAAGCCCTCAATTGAATATCAGCAGTACTCTGCCTGTTGGGGTCGTCATATAAACTAGCGAGTTCCGCTAGGAATAAAGGATAGGAGTTGAGAAGAGGATCATCTTTCTCAAAGAGAGAGTCTGCCCAGGCCCGTGGATCACCCGTTAAATATGAGATAGTGGTACAGACTTTAGTTTGATCAGTAGGGTATGTACGAGGTTTTAACAAAAAAAGCAATTGACATGCGTTTTTGAATTCACGAAATTTTTTCCGATCACCTGTAAACACTAGAGGAGGGTTTATTTTAGGTTCAGGGGGTTGAGCAGCAGTAAGCCGTGAAAGACGGGTTACCTGCTGTGTCAGAGTCTGATTTTCTTCTTTTACTTCAGTAAGAGCAAGTATTAATGTATTTACTTGTTGTGTTAATTGTGTCACTTGAGTGGGTAATTCTGCTGAATACATTTTTTAGGTTTGTTCAATCTGTAACGCTCCTGCGTTTTTGTAGTAGGCTGGATTTGCAGCTGCAGAATCTCCACTCAGTAGTCATGTAGAGATGTGTTGAATAACCAGATCCAACTCTCCAGGACTCATCACTGTGGGCCTGTCAGCTTCAGCATACAGATATACACACACTCAATAAGATGTTCCTGGAGTGATAGAATGTATATGTTAGTATGAAGGTGATGTGCTGAAGGGACAGGCGTGAACAGTGACAGAGATGGCAAGCACTTGATAGAAATGTTCAGGAGAGTATTAGATGGTAATAGGTAGAATGCAGATAGGTTAGTAATCGAGTATGGTAACAGGTGGTAAGGACAGCAGATGACAAATACAGGATAGACTAACCCAGTGCAAGGATAGATGGTAGTAGACTCAAGAGCTAGCAATCTATGTAACAGTGCAGATGATAGAATTAGTATGCATAGATAGTAACAGTCCTTAATGTGCAGAGGTAGATAGTGTAAGTAAGGTTATGGAGGATTCCCCTGTGGGGTACTTATCACTAGTAAGGTTAGTAGTAGAAGGATATGATACCTAGGGGTCTCCTTTCTTCTTTCTGAGGAATCACGCAGACCCACCAGGAAGTCAGAGGGGACAGCGGAACCCAGATATACGGTACCCTCCTGCAACTGATATCAGGTCATATAGCAGGGTGCGACACCTAGCGGTCACGCAGGTTGTTGCAACCCGAATTCATCACATTAATTCATTTATCCTATTCATCTTACACCTATTAATTTCAGTATACATTTTTTTCGTTTGCTCACAGCAGCTTTTACTTCTTTTCTCTTCACTAAACACCATCACCTTTGGTTCATAGTGAGGATAGATATATGTTTCACCTGGTCTTTTTTTAAATAAAATTCACTAATTTATTTCAGCCTTGTGTCTCTCCTTTCTTTGCACTAGCACTTATGCACTTTATCACCAATAATTTAAGATACAAGGCATTTATATAATCTATTTTTATTGATTTTTACACAATATTTTTATACAGCATTTTATAAGATTGCACTTTAAAATTTATTTATCTATTTATTCACGGCACACATTAAGTGGTATCACCATTCACGCTAAGCAAATATAATATTGCTATTTCTTGAAAAACGGTAGCGCCGTTCACAACCCCACTTGCACTATTTTAGTAGTAGAAGGGTCCAGTAGCGAGATACAGGGATCAGTAGCGAGGTTCCGGTCTGTTCCAAGTAAAAGAGAATAGCTGGAGGTTCCGGCAGCAAGACAAGCTTGTAAGCATGTGGACACACAGGCAGGTTGAACGAACAACGTGAGAGAGAACGCCGGCGGTTGAAATAGCCGCTCTGCGGCGCTCGGCGATGACGTCATCCGTCTTAAAGGTGTATGCGTACCACCTAATTAGAAAGGTGGGACGCATATTAAAAGAAAATGGAAAATAAGGGTACCAGAGGTACCAGAATCTTACAGTACTACAGGTATGTATTACACCTCACCGAGTCTGGGGACAAGTACTACAGGTATGTATTACACCTCACCGAGTCTGGGGACAAGTACTACAGGTATGTATTACACCTCACCGAGTCTGGGGACAAGTACTACAGGTATGTATTACACCTCACCGAGTCTGGGGACAAGCACTACAGGTATGTATTACACCTCACCGAGTCTGGGGACAAGTACTACAGGTATGTATTACACCTCACCGAGTCTGGGGACAAGTACTACAGGTATGTATTACACCTCACCGAGTCTGGGGACAAGTACTACAGGTATGTATTACACCTCACCGAGTCTGGGGACAAGTACTACAGGTATGTATTACACCTCACCGAGTCTGGGGACAAGTACTACAGGTATGTATTACACCTCACCGAGTCTGGGGACAGGTACTACAGGTATGTATTACACCTCACCGAGTCCGGGGACAAGTACTACAGGTATGTATTACACCTCACCGAGTCTGGGGACAAGTACTACAGGTATGTATTACACCTCACCGAGTCTGGGGACAGGTACTACAGGTATGTATTACACCTCACTGAGTCTGGGGACAAGTACTACAGGTATGTATTACACCTCACCGAGTCTGGGGACAAGTACTACAGGCAGAGGCGTAACTAGAACCTTCAGGGCCCTGATGCAAGTAACCATGAAGGGCCCCCCAGACCCCTGGCCGGGGCCCTTACCTTCAAGCCCAGGGCTCTTCCCACTAATCCTGGGGCTCTTTACACTCGTTGCATGGCCTTTTATTACGGTCCCGCAGCAGGATTCTTTCACAAGTTCTGCAGTGGGCCCCCTTCCTGCAATCTTGTGGGCCCACTTCCTGCAATCTTGGGGCCTCCCCACAGTGGTGCAATGCCAGGGTCCGGTCGCAAGTGTGACCTTTGCGATCCTGGAAGTTCACCCACTGGTTTGCTACCGGGCCCCCTGGAGCATGGGGCCCTGTAGCGATTGCAACCCCTGCAACCCCTGTAGTTACGCCCCTGACTACAGGTATGTATTACACCTCACCGAGTCTGGGGACAAGTACTACAGGTATGTATTACACCTCACTGAGTCTGGGGACAAGTACTACAGGTATGTATTACACCTCACTGAGTCTGGGGACAAGTACTACAGGTATGTATTACACCTCACTGAGTCTGGGGACAAGTACTACAGGTATGTATTACACCTCACCGAGTCTGGGGACAAGTATGTAATACTCCTCACTGATTCCAGGAACACAATACTCCTTACCAAGTCTGGGGCCAGGTTCTATAGGTATGCAATACTCCTCACTAAGTCTGGGGACAGGTATGTAATACTCGTTACCAAGTCTGGAGACAGGAGCTACAGGTGCATAATATAACACTGATTAAGGGACAGGTACTACAGGATCATAATACTCTTCCCCAAGATTATGGACAGGTACTACAGGTGTGTAAAGCTCCTCACCAAGTCTGTAGACAGGTACTACAGGATCATAATACCCCTCACCAAGTCTGTGGACAGGTACTACAGGATCATAATACCCCTCACCAAGTCTGTGGACAGGTACTACATGTGTGTAATACCTCTCACCAAGTCTGTGGACAGGTACTACAGGTGCGTAATGCCCCTCACCAAGTCTGCAGACAGGTACTACGGGATCATAATACCCCTCACCAAGACTGTAGACAGGTACTACAGGATCATAATACCCCTCACCAAGTCTGTAGACAGGTACTACAGGATCATAATACCCCTCACCAAGTCTGTAGACAGGTACTACAGGATCATAATACCCCTCACCAAGTCTGTAGACAGGTACTACAGGATCATAATACCCCTCACCAAGTCTGTGGACAGGTACTACATGTGTGTAATACCTCTCACCAAGTCTGTGGACAGGTACTACAGGTGCGTAATGCCCCTCACCAAGTCTGCAGACAGGTACTACGGGATCATAATACCCCTCACCAAGACTGTAGACAGGTACTACAGGTGTGTAATACCCCTCACCAAGTCTGTAGACAGGTACTACAGGTGTGTAATACCCCTCACCAAGTCTGTGGACAGGTACTACAGGTGTGTAATACCCCTCACCAAGTCTGTGGACAGGTACTACAGGTGTGTAATACCCCTCACCAAGTCTGTGGACAGGTACTACAGGTGTGTAATACCCCTCACCAAGTCTGTGGACAGGTACTACGGGATCATAATACCCCTCACCAAGACTGTAGACAGGTACTACAGGTGTGTAATACCCCTCACCAAGACTGTAGACAGGTACTACAGGATCATAATACCCCTCACCAAGTCTGTGGACAGGTACTACAGGATCATAATACCCCTCACCAAGTCTGTGGACAGGTACTACAGGATCATAATACCCCTCACCAAGTCTGCAGACAGGTACTACGGGATCATAATACCCTTCTTTAAGTCTGTGGACAGGTACTACAGGATCATAATACTCCTCACCAAGTCTGTGGACAGGTACTACAGGATCATAATACTCCTCACCAAGTCTGTGGACAGGTACTACAGGTGCATAATACTCCTCACCAAGTCTGTGGACAGGTATTACGGGTGTGTAATACCCCTCACCAAGTCTGTGGACACGTACTACAGGTGTGTAATACCCCTCACCAAGTCCGTAGACAGGTACTACAGGTGTGTAACGCACATTACTGTAGGATCAGCTGATACTGAGGTTGGGGACCACACTCCAGGGACCTAATATCTGTCACGTAGAAGGTTATTCAGTATGTTTGTCCTCCTTGTACCAGCAGTAGTATGAAGTATTTCCATACTGGGCACATGAGCTCTGTCCTTCCTCCTCAGGAAAGCTGAACTTGGTGGACCTGGCCGGCTCAGAGCGGGTGTGCAAGTCAGGGGCAGAGGGCGAGCGGCTGAAGGAAGCCCAGAACATAAATAAATCCCTGCTGGCCCTGGGTGAGGTGATTCAGGCCCTGAGAGCCAAACAGCCCCACATCCCGTTCCGCAATTCCAAACTCACCTACCTGCTGCAAGACTCTCTGGGCAAAGGGAACAAGACTGTCATGATGGTCCAGGTTGGCACCACTGGGGGCAAGACTGCTGCATGCTGGGAGAAATTACTATTGCATGCTGGATTTGATATATACCAGATACTAATGCATGCTGGGAGTCTGTATACTGTGTAGCATGGTGTTTGCATGCGGGAAAATACAATGGTCAGTGTTGGGTGGAGGAGTTGTACAGGATACAGAGATAATAGTGTTGGATATACAGTTCTCCTGGTGTACAATGTGGCCCCTACTGGCTCCTGGTGTACAATGTGGCCCCTCCTGGGAGTGGCCATAGAAGTCTGACCCCCATCAGACCATGACTGCGGAGGAATAAGGGGGCTGCCATTGGAAACCTTCCCTTCTGGAAATGCTGATCCTCTGACTTCAGTATGTACTCAATTGCTTGATCCAGGTCAATGACTTGACTATAGAGGATAAGCAGCATGACAGCCAGGCAACCAGCATTTCCAGGAAGTTCAGCGGTGAGCCTGGCAGCCTGGCTCAGGTGTAGTGGTCAGCCAGGAGATTCCTGAGTCATGGGGAAAGGTTTATGTACACACACCTGACTTCCTGTACAGCAGCTCCACCTCTTCCAGGACAGGAGATGGCTTCTCATTGTGTGTCTCTTGTCAGGTGTCCCCCCTGGAGGAGAATATCGGGGAGACCGTCTGCTCTCTGAACTTTGCCCAGCGGGTCTGTAAAGTGGAATTGGGCCCCGCCTCCCGCAAGATCGACACCGCCACTGTCAAGGCAGAGATATGACTGGAGGAGGTCCAGTGCATGAATGGGGGGGAACCCCAAACCCCGAGCTTGGCGCAGCTCGCATGAGACCAAAGCTTACCAAACTGGCAAGGCATGCACCCCCACCCCCCTCTACACGCAGGAATCGGGGGGCCCAAAATGTTATACCGTCCAAAGTGTCCCCCCCAGAGAACGTCAGGCCCTCCCCGTCCAGATATGACACTATATATACTGTATACACATCTACATACAGGATATGGGGGACACACACAGAAGCTGGGGGCCAGAAATGTCATATTGTCCAAGGTGCCCCCCTGGAGAACCTCAGCCCCCCCCCTCCAGATACTACACTATATATACTGTATACACATCTACATACAGGATATGGGGGACACACACAGAAGCTGGGGGCCAGAAATGTCATACTGTCCAAGGTGCCCCCCTGGAGAACCTCAGCCCCCCCCCTCCAGATACTACACTATATATACTGTATACACATCTACATACAGGATATGGGGGGGGGGACACACACAGAAGCTGGGGGCCAGAAATGTCATACTGTCCAAGGTGCCCCCCTGGAGAACGTCAGCCCCCCCGTCCAGATATGACACTATATATACTGTATACACATCTACATACAGGATATGGGGGACACACACAGAAGCTGGGGGCCAGAAATGTCATATTGTCCAAGGTGCCCCCCTGGAGAACCTCAGCCCCCCCTCCAGATACTACACTATATATACTGTGTACACATCTACATACAGGATATGGGGGACACACACACAAGCTGGGGGCCAGAAATGTCATACTGTCCAAGGTGCCCCCCTGGAGAACATCAGCCCCCCCTCCAGATATGACACTATATATACTGTGTACACATCTAAATACAGGATATGGGGGACACACACAGATGCTGGGGGCCACAAATGTCATACTGCCCAAGGTGCCCCCCAGGAGAATGTCAGCCCCCCCATCCAGATATGACACTATATATACTGTATACACATCTACATACAGGATATGGGGGGGGGCACACACAGAAGCTGGGGGCCAGAAAAGCCATACTGTGCAAGGTGCCCCCCTGGAGAACGTCAGCCCCCCCTCCAGATATGACACTATATATACTGTATACACATCTACATATAGGATATGGGGGACACACACACAAGCTGGGGGCCAGAAATGTCATACTGTCCAAGGTGCCCCCCTGGAGAACATCAGCCCCCCCTCCAGATATGACACTATATATACCGTATACACATCTACATACAGGATATGGGGGACACACACAGAAGCTGGGGGCCAGAAATGTCATACTGTCCAAGGTGCCCCCCTGGAGAACGTCAGCCCCCCGTTCAGATACTACACTATATATATACTGTATACAAATCTATATACATGACATATGGAAGAGGGGGGGCACACACATCTACATACATGACATATGGAAGAGGGGGGGGGCACACATCTACATACATGACATATGGAAGAGGGGGGGGGGCACACATCTACATACATGACATATGGAAGAGGGGGGGGCACACATACAGATTTCTATACAGGATGGAGGATCTGCCAGAGCCCCTCCCCCTATACCCAGAGATTGCCCAATACGGCTCCATGTAATAAACTGAGTGTGGAAAGCGGTAACCCGTAGCAACAGAGCTGTGATTGGATGATGTCACACCGCACATGCCGGGAATCTGGTGCTAAAGTATCATTATTGGTGCTGCAAGCATGCAATACTTAACCCTGGAGCTGCCAGACTGTTATCACTGTATATTCACCATGTGGGACGTCTGAGCGCAGAATATCGCAGACATAAGCTGTAGCTCTGCGGCTCTTTGGACTTGTGGATTCAGTAGAAGTTTCCATGGTCTACAATGGTCGCTGGGCTGTACCGATGACCTCATACGTCACACGTGGATTGTATTCTTCATCTGATGGTGTGTAGTAGTCGTTGCTTTCAGATATAATTGTAATTTCCTATTAAAAGTGAAATAAAAAGAGAAGGTTCTGTGGTTCTGTGGCCAATAAAGGTGATTGTAGGCATCCTGCGGTGTCTTCTCATAGGCAGGTCTGAATGGAGGACAGGTTCACTTTAAAAATGTTGTCATACACAGCAGGATGAATGTTCCTCCAATTATAGCAGATTTCTGCATCCGGGGGCATCACTGCATCCCGCTAACATACACGAGGGACTGCCGGGGTATACATCATCCGGGGGCAGCATTGCATCCCGCTAACATACATGAGGGACTGCCGGGGAATACATCATCCATGGGCAGCACTGCATCCCGCGAACATACACGAGGGACTGCCGGGGAATACATCATCCGGGGGCAGCACTGCATCCCGCTAACATACACGAGGGACTGCCGGGGTATACATCATCCGGGGGCAGCATTGCATCCCGCTAACATACGCGAGGGACTGCCGGGGAATACATCATCCATGGGCAGCACTGCATCCCGCGAACATACACGAGGGACTGCCGGGGAATACATCATCCATGGGCAGCACTGCATCCCGCGAACATACACGAGGGACTGCCGGGGAATACATCATCCGGGGGCAGCACTGCATCCCGCTAACATACACGAGGGACTGCCGGGGTATACATCATCCGGGGGCAGCATTGCATCCCGCTAACATACGCGAGGGACTGCCGGGGAATACATCATCCATGGGCAGCACTGCATCCCGCGAACATACACGAGGGACTGCCGGGGTATACATCATCCATGGGCAGCATTGCATCCCGCTAACATACACGAGGGACTGCCAGGTATACATCATCCGGGGGCAGCACTGCATCCCGCTAACATACACGAGGGACTGCCGGGGTATACATCATCCGGGGGCAGCATTGCATCCCGCGACCATACACGAGGGACTGCCGGGGAATACATCATCCATGGGCAGCACTGCATCCCGCTAACATACACGAGGGACTGCCGGGGAATACATCATCCGGGGGCAGCATTGCATCCTGCGAACATACACGAGGGACTGCCGGGGTATATATCATCCATGGGCAGCACTGCATCCCGCTAACATATACGAGGGACTGCCGGGGAATACATCATACGGGGGCAGCATTGCATCCCGCTAACATACACGAGGGACTGCCGGGGTATACATCATCCATGGGCAGCACTGCATCCCGCTAACATACACGAGGGACTGCCGGGGAATACATCATTCGGGGGCAGCACTGCATCCCACTAACATACACGAGGGACTGCCGGGGAAAATATCATCCGGGGGCAGCATTGCATCCCGCTAACATACACGAGGGCCTGCCGGGGAATACATCATCCGGGGGCAACATTGCATCCCGCTGACATACACGAGGGACTGCCGGGGTATACATCATCCGGGGGCAGCACTGCATCCCGCTAACATACACGAGGAACTGCCGGGGTATACATCTTCCGGGGGCAGCACTGCATCCCGCTAACATACACGAGGGCCTGCCGGGGAATACATCATCCGGGGGCAGCACTGCTAAACCTAGGTCTTGGCTGATCGCAGCCCTCAGAATTCTGTCCTGTCCAGGGAACGATCCACAGCTAGTTGGGAAATAAAAAGGGGAACACAGGTGGGGAATCGGTACATCCCAACCAATAAGATTTCATCTAAGTTAAACCAAGTATCTGACTGGTCTCCATCTTTGTTGTTATCTTCCTCTAATCCAGTTTTTTTTCACAGAGCAGCCCCGCTAGAAATGTCCTCCTTCCCAGGTGGAAAGCAAACTCCATCTTCCTGGCCATATTCCATGTTCCACCCTAAATATTCTATGTATGGAATATGGGTGTAAGATAAAGTCAGAGTCTGCTCCGCCTGCACAGCCCCATCATTCATTAAAGGGAAGTCATCTGTTGGGTCTTAAAGGACACGTGCACCCCACTGTTATGAGGGTCTCCTGGTTAAGGTAGGACACTGCCAGTCCACATTGGGGGTCTCCTGGTTAAGGTAGGACACTGCCAGTCCACATTGGGGGTCTCCTGGTTGAGGTAGGACACTGCCAGTCCACATTGGGGGTCTCCTGGATAAGGCAGGACACTGCCAGTCCACATTGGGGGTCTCCTGGTTAAGGTAGGACACTGCCAGTCCACATTGGGGGTCTCCTGGTTGAGGTAGGACACTGCCAGTCCACATTGGGGGTCTCCTGGTTAAGGCAGGACACTGCCAGTCCACATTGGAGGCAGAACGCTTGTTTCTTTTGCAAAGTCCTCTGTGAATGGGTGCAGGGCTAACAGGCACGCCCCTTTCCAGGGTGTTTCCAATCTCTTTATGTTTAATCTTTTTTTTTTGGTTTTGTAATCTCAAATAATGATATAGAAAAAAACGATAACACGTCAGTAAAATATAAAGGGAGGAGAGGAGCCGGGTGGTGTCATTGCTCCCACCTGTGGGGAATGCATAGTAAGAATACACGTGTCAGGAATAAACAGGCCACATACACTCGAAATAGGAAAACATCCCTCGCTACCATAATACAGATACAATCAAACAAGTAACAAAGACATGGATCTAGTATATATATATATATATTTATACATACGATATCTCACAAAAGTAAGTACACCCCTCCCATTCTATCTTTTCATGTGACAACACTGAAGAAATGACATTTTGCTACAATGTAAAGTAGCGAGTGTACAGCTACTGGGCTCCAGGCTGTCCCTCTTATTTTCTCAGGGCATGCTGGGGCTGTAGTTTTTCTTTAATTGATTAAAATAGAGCCATAGTCTTCCCGGACTACATGTCCCATGGTGCACTTGTCCTGGCTCTTTATTGGTCCCTGGCTTCAGCCAATGGGGAGGCAAGAGGAATCAGAGTGGGCGGTGATCCCTGCAAGTGCCGCTCTGTCCCTGTCCCGTGCTGCTTGACAGAGAAAGGGGGGCAAGCGGGGGAAATAAACTGACAGCCCGCACTCACTTCTTTCCTTGTAGCAGTGGCGGCGGCTCCCGCGTGCCATAAGTTCGCCATCACTGGCCTAGGCCATCTTTATGTAGAGCAACAATTCTATTTTTTCAGATCCTCAGAGAGTTCTTTGCCATGAGGTGATCTTCCAGTGACCAGTATGAGAGAGTGAGAGCGATAACACCAAATTTAACACACCTCCCCCATTCACACCTGAGACCTTGTAACACTAACGAGTCACAGGACACCGGGGGAGGGAAAATGGATAATTGGGCCCAATTTGGAGATTGTCACTTAGGGGTGTACTGACTTTTGTTGCCAGCGGTTTAGACATTAATGGCTGTGTGTTGAGTTACTTTGAGGGGGCAGTAAATTTACACTGTTATACAAGCTGTCCACTCACTACTTTACATTGTAGCAAAGTCTCATTTCTTCAGTGTTGTCACATGAAAAGATAGAATATAATGGGAGGGGTGTACTTACTTTTGTGAGATACTGTATATATAGTAGGAGGGAGATCTGAAACCTATAGCCATGTATTGGGGGTGTGGTGGTAACACATATAATCCTATAGAAAGAGCACCTCTGAAACTAAGACAGATCAGCAAAAAAAAGGGGGGGGGGGATTGATAAAAAATATATATATATATTATGAGGAGGGGTAAGAGAGGTCATTTTCCAATCTCTTTAGAGGAAAAGTTGAAGGGGCGGGTTCACTGGAAAAGCCTTCACTTAGAGGCTCTAAAAGGGCCCCAGACTGGGAAGAGCTCTGGTAAACAACAGGCTGATCCTCGGGATTCTGAGTGGTGCACACCACATCAGTCCAAACCAAAACAACCTTAATGTGTGAGTTACAGCAAACGGCCGCTCAGAGGCAAACTCCTTAGAACAAGACCGGAGCGACTCGGAATCACACAGTAGCCGCCGAGATCTTGGTCAGGTCAGATATGGAATCTATAGGGAAAGGATGGGAGCAAATCTATGGCCTCTGCAGTCACAGGCAGCAAATATTGGGGGATCTGAGCCAAAAAGTCCGTCATGATTATAGTAAAAACCTCAGCCGAGAGGGAGGAGCTGGCCACACCCAATGGAGCTAAAGATGGGATGGACTCAGTGTGGAGGGCAACAGGAGGCTGGGCTGCAGATATCAGCTGGATGAAGAACTGAAGTCCTCAGAGTGCAAGTTGGAGGCACCCCGTACAGCAAGGCTGACCCCCTCCCCTCCACCATGTCTGACCCCCGAACCTCCCACCCACCAGGTCTGGAAACTAACATGCCGAAACCACGCAGTGGTAAGACTCGGGGTACAAAGAAAGGCCTCAGGTACTCCTAACACCCAGACAGCTGGTGGCAAATGAAGGTTGGATGGCTGGAGGTAACAACGGTCACTACAGGCGGGCAACAGGAACAGATTGTAGATTGAGATTCCTCATGGCTCTTTGCAAAGATGGAGCAGCAACACGATGCTTCCCTAACACTGTATGGTGGGAAACCGCGCAGAGCGCACTACACTCCACCCTATGTATGATGTCCGCGCTCAGTCCCATACCGATAACCTCTTCCATGTCCAAAGACATAGCCATCAAGGGTGACCCGACTCGTTTACGAGGTAGCCCCCTGTGCTCAGCCCAGCCGGCCCACAGAGGAAGTCTTCACAGACGAGGTAAGCCCTGACACTGTGCAGTTGATTTACTAAAGGCAAATAGACTGTGCAATTTGCAAGGGCATTAGCTCCAGAGCTTAATAAATGAGGGTAGCTCTGCTGACTTACATCATCCAACCATGTACTAAGCTCTGGAACGTCATCCAACCATGTACTAAGCTCTGGAACATCATCCAACCATTTACTAAGCTCTGGAACATCATCCAACCATGTACTAAGCTCTGGAACGTCATCCAACCATGTACTAAGCTCTGGAACATCATCCAACCATGTACTAAGCTCTGGAACGTCATCCAACCATGTACTAAGCTCTGGAACGCCATCCAACCATGTACTAAGCTCTGGAACTTCATCCAACCATGTACTAAGCTCTGGAACATCATCCAACCATGTACTAAGCTCTGGAACATCATCCAACCATGTACTAAGTTCTGGAACGTCATCCAACCATGTACTAAGCTCTGGAATATTATCCAACCATGTACTAAGCTCTGGAACATCATCCAACCATGTACTAAGCTCTGGAACAAATGACCTTTGCCTTTAGTAAACCCACCCCTATACCAGCAGCTCTAAAAGTGAAAAAAGCTCTGCGGCCAACTTGGGTCTACAATGGGCCTTACGCAGAGCCCTGTACCTGAAGGTCACTTCCAGGTTATCCCCACAAACATCCACACCGAGGTTCTGGAGGAAGCACCCCACAATCCAGGCTGAGGACTGTTGTGATTGGAGAGATCAGCTCTAGCAGCAATGTAGCCTCAACTGAAGAATAAAAAACATCTGACCTAGAGGACACTAGCAAATAGTAGGAGGGGTAATCCTGGATGGGTGTTTTCCTGTGTCCAATCCTCCTGTAGTTGGCAGTATAACCTGAAAGCTGAAAGAATTCCCGTGTCCCTCAATGGACGAGCAGGAATTCAGACTTCACAAAACATAAAAACCCCACAATGCAGCAGTAAGAGCCCCATCCCCCGTCTCCTGTGTGCTAAGATGGCAGGTGGTCTCAGCCCTGAGATGTAACCAATGAGACAACACATTAATGTAATAGTTTATTAACTGGCAGAGAGAAATAAAGGGAAGAGTACGGAAGGGGTAATAATAGGGGTGGGGAATACAGGGGGTACGGTATATGTACAGGACACAATTACGGCATTAATGACGAAACGCGCCAGAAAGAAATTCCTAAGTCTAGAGAAATGTACACGGAATAAAATGCAATAAGAAAACACAGCGCCGGCTCAGGAGAAGAGGACCATCCACCATCCCAAACTATGTGCTATTCCCATACCGACCTCCTGCTCTAGTATCATGTGACCCGAAGAGGCAGGGGTTTACTGTCTACAAACCTGACCTTGCTCCGGTATCATGTGACTGATAGGCGGGGCTTATATCTGCATCCTGCTATAATATGGGGGAGGGTGCATAGGACACATTTGCTGGGTGATCTGAGAAGAGATCTGTTGTGCTCGGATTGTAGGGAGAGATCCTACAACGGATCCAGTAATCACGTATTCATAGCACCGTAATGAACCGGCAGGTAAGTCCGCTCACAGCACAAATTGCATCTTTCATCGGTCACCCTGCAGGGGGAGCTGCAGCTCTCATCTTCTGGAATCACCCCATAGTGGGAGGGGCAACTATTCACCCAGGCTTGTGTCACCTTGCAATAGGTGGGACAGTGTCCAGGGCTCCTAGTCTCCTTCCTCACGCTGCAGTGGAAGGATGCTGTAGGAATGACATGTACACACATGGACACTAAACACGTGGAACGCTCATACACGGCACAGGACTCTTCCATGTCACACACACAGCCCCGGTGATGCAGGTAACCGCTCAGCTCACAGCTCCATCCCCTCATCTGACTCTGGCCCGTCCTTCCCTTGCCGGCTCTTCATGGGCGGGTCCTGCGGTCTGGACAGGGAGTGCAGGAGCCGGTGGATGGGGCTTGTTGGAGGAGACCAAATGACGAGTTCCAGGCAGGGAGAGGATCTGCAGAAAGGAGACAATCAGTCATTACATCACCTGTACACAGATCACACCATTCACATAGACAGATATCCAATTACTGTAATACCCGTTCCTTGGAGGCCATTGAGGGACACAAGATTTCAGATACCATCGGGTTATACTGCCACCTACAGGAGGGCTGCACACTGGTGACCCCAAGCCCAGTATAACACCTCCTCTACTCAGCATGCCGCAGATTTGTGGTAAAGCAGTACTAAGGGCACAAACAAACAGAGAGGCGGGGCCTGAGTCCCTGGACGAGAAAAGAAATTCGATTTATGTACTTACTGTAAAATCCCTTTCTTGGGAGTCCAGATGAACACAGGCTCTGTCTCTCTAATTGATCATGGTTATCTACACCTAGTACCGCTTTACCACAAATCTGTGGCATGCTGGGTAGAGGAGGTGTTCTACTGGGCTGGCCCTTCCGTAGGTGGCAGTATAACCTGGTGGTATCTGAAATCTAACCCCAACCCTAAGCTGGGATGTCCAATAGCAGTCCAACTAAGGGGTGGGCAACAGCAAACAAAACTAACAAAGGCATACTGGAGACCACCTGCAGCCCAGGGGCCACCTGAACCTGCATTGAGGAGGTTAGTCCCCCTACTAGATCTGGAGACCTGCTCAAGTAACCAAAGCGAGAAAACAGGGGATAATTATGATGTTCCAGATCACGATAAAGAAGGTCACCATCAGAAGGGGAAAAACCCAAAACTGAACCAAATCAGCAAGAAGCTGGTCCACCAGAACCCCTTTGAAACTACTGGAGGAGTAAGTTTCCCAAGCAGGGAAGATAGAGGAATAACTTGATGTTGTCAACAGAAAAACACGGGAGAGAATCCTCCAGGGTAACAGATCCCGAAGAGGAAACTCGTATGAACGAATGACAGGTAAGAGAAGACCAGTCAGTCTACATGGAAAGGCCTGAGGCCTACCATCCCCGACACTAAAGGTCAGCGGGATAAAACTAACTAAAGGAGGTTGCCCAGCCAGACAACCAACCTCGATAAGAGAGAACCCTCCCAAACAGGTAAGAATGAGGAATATCTTGATGTTGTTAACTGGAAGAAAAAACACCGGATAGAATCCCCTAAAGGAACAGATACCGAAAGGGAACCTCATAAAAAAAAATGACAGGCAAGAGAAGACCATCTAGTCCACTTGGAAAGGCCTGAGGCCTACCATCCCCAAAACTAGAGGTCAGGGGGGATAAAACTGACAGGTTTCCCAGCCAGACAACCAACCTTGATAAGGGAGGTCCACCAGACAACAAACTATATTAGAGCAACCCAATAGACCACAAGGATGTAAAGAAACCCTTGACCAAACTAGAGACGCCAAGGGTTTCAATCCCACAAAGTCAGCGTAACAGAGGAAGAAGCTGTGAGGAATACACTACCACAAGGGTAAGCAGGAAGGAAACCCCGGCCTTGAATACACTACCACAAGGATAAGCAGGAAGGAAACCCTGGCCTTGGATACACTACCACAAGGGTAAGCAGGAAGGAAACCCCGGCCTTGAATACACTACCACAAGGGTAAGCAGGAAGGAAACCCTGGCCTTGGATACACTACCACAAGGGTAAGCAGGAAGGAAACCCCGGCCTTGAATACACTACCACAAGGGTAAGCAGGAAGAAAACCCCGGCCTTGGATACACTACCACAAGGGTAAGCAGGAAGAAAACCCCGGCCTTGGATACACTACCACAAGGGTAAGTAGGAAGGTAAACCCGGCCTTGGATACACTACCACAAGGGTAAGCAGGAAGGAAACCCCGGCCTTGGATACACTACCACAAGGGTAAGTAGGAAGGTAAACCCGGCCTTGGATACACTACCACAAGGGTAAGCAGGAAGGAAACCCTGGCCTTGGATACACTACCACAAGGGTAAGTAGGAAGGAAACCCTGGCCTTGAATACACTACCACAAGGGTGAGCAGGAAGGAAACCCCGGCCTTGAATACACTACCACAAGGGTAAGCAGGAAGGAAACCCCGCCTTGGATACACTACCACAAGGGTAAGCAGGAAGGAAACCCCGGCCTTGGACTGGTGACACTGAGGAGGAGAACATAGTTTATGACACCCCTGGGTGACACAGAGTTTCCAGCATAATGGTGCAGAGTCTCTGCCTAACCCACTCCACTGTCATGAATCTGAGATATGCCAGTCCCTCCTCTTAGTGCAGCCACTACTGGCAGAGGAGAGTCCAACTCACAGGCAATGTCCTGCAGAAGGGGAAATCTAATATTCTTAGCATTGTATTGGCATGGGTAAAACAACTTTGCCTGTCACAGGGGGTACCCCCACTCCTTCCTAGGGGTGAGGGCACTACAACACCTAGATGGAGTACAACAGAGCTCAGAGTAGGAACCTTAGTCAAGGAAGAATCCCCTGCCATGAAGGGAATTATTTTATTGGTGGGATCCCTGGGTGAAGGTACTTCAGTAGGTGGAATTTCCCAGGAACAAGAGTAAGACTACCCCATTCTCCTAAAGAGGCTGAAAGTTAATGGTGGGGACTGCCTGATCCATTGAGAAAGGACCACAGACTGAACCCAAACCTGCAACTGCAGGGAGGGGAGCTGAAGATAGCTGGGAAAGAGGGAGGCCTTTCTGGTGGGGATGCCAAAACACAACACAAACACCGGAGTTCTGGAAAGCAAAAGGCCTGCCCAGGCGACAATGAGGATCCAGGTAGTTGTCCAAGCAGAGGACAGCTAGGGCTGGTTAAGTCAATCTCTCTGAGAAGGAGCCTTGAGGGGTATCATGTAACACCTGGGGTTGAAGGGACAGAAGGTCTATTCCAGGAAGGGAGTGGAGGCCTAGATGGGGCACAGCTTCAGAACCCAAGCTAATAGGGACTGCGGTAAGGGGTTCCGGGGTGGGAAGAACCCAAACAGACCGGGGAATGTTAGGAGACCTGTGCAGTGACGCAGGGAGATAAAGACCAACTGAAGTTGTGCTTAGAAGAAAGGGATCCTCCTGGAGGCCAAAAAATGGGGCTTTCCTGCTTCCAGAGAGATGCAGGAGAGGAGTATCGGAGAAGAAAGCACATTCATGCTGACCAGGGGATACCCATTGTAGATGAAGAAGAGTGAGATTTAACTGACCTCAACCCAGACTTTCTACGTGATCACCGTGTCCAGCACAGGGCCAAATAGGAGGCATCCCTCAAAGGCCGAAGACTCAGATGTCCTTTGGATACGTCATCAGCATCCCAACAGCCCAAGCATACCGCCCTGTGCATGTGTATGGGCTTCAAACCCAGGCTGGATACAAGCTTTGATGCCTGTAGTCAGCCATCACAATAGAGAATTAGAGGTCCAGACATCTGCTCCACCCAGCTGTGGGCCCATCACAATGGAGGGAATTAACCCATCCGGCAAATTATAGTCACAGGAGGGAAGAACCAACCAGTACAAACTGGGATTTTACAAGGAATCCCGTCCATCACTAATATCCTTAAAGGGGAGCACACCTGACAAGCGGTGTTCCTGGTAAGGTGGTAGACTAATTGACCAAAGATAGGAACGGCCCTCCATTTATCAGAACTCCCTCTTGGAAAGATATAATTTTCAGCACGCTCTCAACCGTCGCTTAGGAGACTTCAGAGTGCTTCATGTCCGCATGGAGGAATACCCCAAATAACTGGTACAAGGAGAAGGTTTTTGCAGCAATAGCGGCTCTAAAAGACCCAAGACTGGAGGATGTGGGGCCTTAAAGTGGTTGTAAACCTCAGACATGAAATATGAACAAAGCAAATCCCTCTTTAGTGTGTCCTTGTCTCAGTCCGGAGCACTGAGTGTCATTTCTGTCTGCTGCTTCCTTCTTCTGCTTAATGCAGGAGTCACTTCTGACAGTTTTCCTGACACCAAAAGACAAATGGTGACAGGGGAGGGAGCTACAGCCCACAGCCTGTGATTGACAGTCTCAGCTCTGTTCCTGTGTGAAAGGGGGTGTGTCCCTTCCCTCCAAACAGCTCACACCAAGCTCCGCAGGGTGCAATTTCAGCTCTCCGTCCTCGTTTTTTTCTGAAAGCTCAGACAAGCTGTATACATTCTGGACTTTGAACATCTGTAGAGAAGAGATGACTGCAGATAAACAGGTACAACCTATGTAGGAGGATTTGTTCATCTCTGTGTATCCCCCCCCCTGAGGCCAGTCACTTCACTGGGTATATGGAGGCTTTACAACCATTTTAAAACAGACTGAGTCAGAAATGGCCGCTGGGACCACTGGCCTGACCAAAGGCCTCTGGAGGGAAATGGGCTCTTCAGGGGATTTGGGATCAATGTGGATGAGGAGATTAGTGCAGGTTGTCAAACAATCCTGAATGAACAAAGGGGTACCTGAAGACGGGGGATAGAGCTGAGCAAGACTCAGATGAAGAAGACCCTACAGCAATGGGGCTACCGAGTCCTAGATTACAGATGGCGGCTCCCTCAGAGGATAAACACATCCAGAACTGCCTGGGGGGGGGGGGGGGGGTAAAGGCACTTGAGGCAGAGGGACGGTCTCCTGGGAGTTCTTTGTGCAGACATGGTGTAGCCGCAACAATAGGCACACAATGTAACCAGGCCTCAGGTACTCACTAACCCCCCGCAGCTGGGGCTGATGAGGATCAGGTGGCTGGAGGTGACCAGGTCATTGTAGGCAGACAGTGGTGAGAGGGGGATTCTTCCTCTACTACACAAAGTGGTGGGAGAAAGAACGTGGACTGCACACATCACTCCAGCCAGAACCCCTTAGACCACAAGGCTCCGACGCCACCACAGTACACTCAGATCTAGGGAGTGCCACAATTCCAGGCTATCCCCGCACATCCAGTCCAGCGGGGTCCAAATACTTCCCCCAAAGCTGGGCCCGAGGAAATGCTGTTAAACGGGGACAAGCTCGGCAGTGCAAGGTGGACCTTCCATTTACTGTGGAAGAGCTGCTATACTCTATAAAATAAAAAGTTATAAAAGCTCCATCAGTCCAAAAAAAATGAGCTGTGTGCGGCGCTGGGACAACGGACAAAAGGCAAAAAAGATATTTGACAAAAAAAGGTTCTGAAGGACTAAAGGGCCTGAAGGCTGTCCCACAGCTATTACAGTACTGGTATCAAACATGAGGATCATTGACTAACTGGTGTATCTGGAAACGGACCTCTCCCAATGCCCGTGCCACCAAACTCTACTTCCATCCTCATTGTCCCCCCGAAGTCCGCAAGAAAACTTACACCTTACAGGGGATGTTCTCCTGAGTCCCCCCACAGCTCTCTCTGGTACCTCCTGTTGACCTCTTGGGTCCCCACCAACTCTCTCTGGTCCCTACTGTTGACTTCTCGAGTCCCCACCAGCTCTCTCTGGTCCCTCCTGTTGACCTCTTGGGTCCCCCCACAGCTCTCTCTGGTCCCTCCTGTTGACCTCCCCTAGATTCCTCCTACTTCCCTCTCCTTCGTACCCCACAGTTCTCCCTGGTTCCTACAGTTGACCCTCTTCTGGGCCATCTTCCTCTTTTCTTGGTCCCTCCTACTGACTTCTCATGGGTTCCCCGCCGTTTATTCTGGCTCCTCTTCCACCAGTGTTCTACTGGATCTCCTGCAGCTCTCCCTGGTTCCTCCAGTTGACCTCTCTTGAGTCCCTCCCACAGCTCTCCCTGGTCACTCATGTTAACCTCTTCATGGTTCCTCCTCCAGGAGTGTTCTCCTCTCACAGCTCTTTCTGGTTCCTTCTGCTAGCAAATGGTGACTTAAAAAGCAACAGGAGGAACCAGAAAAAGCTGTGAGAGGAGAACAACACTCCAGGAGGAGCAACCAGGGAGAGCTCTGAGAGGAGAACACTCCTGGAGGAGCAACCAGGGAGAGCTGTGAGAGGAGAACACTCCAGGAGGAGCAACCAGGGAGATCTGTGAGAGGAGAACACTCCTGGAGGAGGAACCAGGGAGAGCTGTGAGAGGAGAACACTCCTGGAGGAGCAACCAGGGAGATCTGTGAGAGGAGAACACTCCTGGAGGAGGAACCAGGGAGAGCTGTGAGAGGAGAACACTCCCGGAGGAGCAACCAGGGAGATCTGTGAGAGGAGAACACTCCTGGAGGAGCAACCAGGGAGAGCTGTGAGAGGAGAACACTCCTAGAGGAGGAACCAGGGAGAGCTGTGAGAGGAGAACACTCTAGGAGGAGCAACCAGGGAGATCTGTGAGAGGAGAACACTCCTAGAGGAGAAACCAGGGAGATCTGTGAGAGGAGAACACTCTAGGAGGAGCAACCAGGGAGATCTGTGAGAGGAGAACACTCCTAGAGGAGGAACCAGGGAGAGCTGTGAGAGGAGAACACTCCTGGAGGAGCAACCAGGGAGATCTGTGAGAGGAGAACACTCTAGGAGGAGCAACCAGGGAGATCTGTGAGAGGAGAACACTCTAGGAGGAGCAACCAGGGAGAGCTGTGAGAGGAGAACACTCCTGGAGGAGCAACCAGGGAGAGCTGTGAGAGGAGAACACTCCTGGAGGAGCAACCAGGGAGAGCTGTGAGAGGAGAACACTCCTAGAGGAGAAACCAGGGAGATCTGTGAGAGGAGAACACTCCTGGAGGAGGAACCAGGGAGAGCTGTGAGAGGAGAACACTCCTGGAGGAGCAACCAGGGAGAGCTGTGAGAGGAGAACACTCCCGGAGTGTCAGTTTTGTAGAGGACTTTGGGGGGACATTTCCCAGGACTGGACAACATTTAGTGGTTTGGTTGTTGATAAGTTAGGAATTTCAGCATAAAACGGAAGAAAAAAAAAAAAAAAAAACACACACAAGTCTTTAGAAGTCAAGTTCTGAAGTCGTGGCTGGAGAGGGAAGGAGGGAAACATTGGAGAGGGAAGGAGGGGACTGTTGGAGAGGGAAGGAGGGACCCGTTGGAGAGGGAAGGAGGGACCTGTTGGAGAGGGAAGGAGGGACCCGTTGGAGAGGGAAGGAGGGACCCGTTGGAGAGGGAAGGAGGGACCCGTTGGAGAGGGAAGGAGGGGACTGTTGGAGAGGGAAGGAGACCCGTTCATTGGCTGTGTGATGGAGGAAGGGTACTCACAGGGAGTGCAGGATCTTCTCAGGCACAATGCTGTCTGGCCGGACCTCCCGCAGCGTCTTCTCCAGCAGAGGGCAGACACTCAGCACCTTGGCATTGTTCATACAGAATTCTCCGGGGTCCACTAAGACCGTCTCTTCTTCCGGAGAGGAGTCTGAGGACCTGTGGAGAAGAAGCAGCCATTACCACTCCTCCCTATACCGGGGCGTCACTCCTGTACCCCGCAGTTGGGGACTCCTCTGGCTACCCAGTAAAAAGTCCTGCTGACTTGGGGGCCGCTGTCATCACGGGGAGGAGGGAGGGGGTGGGAGGAGGAGGAGCGTCGGCTCTACCTGTGTGTGCGGTGCTTGGAATGGCTGCACATAAGATTGTAAGCTCCTAAGCTCTGCTCCATATCTGGGGAAAATGTATTGGAGGGTGTCATGGTTACCGCACACCCATGGTGACTATCCGTGACTGGGGAGTATAAAGGAATAGGGTGGAACTTATACTGAGTAATAAGACGGGCTGTGACACTTTCACATTACCTTTGTCCACCACTAGAGGGAGACTTCACTCCAATCCAGCTGGCTGACCACACACAGGCAGATAGGAATCTTACATACAATCTGGTGCAGTCTAAGGGTCGGGGAGGAGTCTAGCCATTATTACATTCTACTGGGATTCCTCTAGCTATCCTACAAGCTAGAACCCCGGTGTGATCTTCCCACTGTCCACACACCCGACATCGAACGATAGCCTGCCACCACCCAACAGCTTGTCTGCAGACTGGTCTGCTGATCCACACACACACAGATCTCTGTCTGGCAGATCGGCTGGTTTACAATCTGCCCACACACACTGCAATTACACACCGACTGGCACGTAGCTCAGACCGAGCACCGAGGCACTAAAATGCAACAATCTCCCCAGAGATCCGAGTCCGAGCTTATCACACCCAACTCACTATCATTTATCCACTTCTGGACCGGAAGATTTACCCCATTTAACCACTTTAATACCAGAAGGATTCCCCCCCCCCCCTTAATCCCTCAATGACCAGGCCCTATTTTGCGATTCAGCACTGCGTTACTTTAACTGACAATTGCGCGGTCGTGCGACGCTGTACCCAAATAAAATTGACGTCTTTTTTTCCCACACAAACAGAGATTTCTTTTGGTGGTATTTTATCACCTCTGCGATTTTTATTTTTTGCGCTATAAACCAAAAATGCGACAATTCTGAAAAAAAAAAACAATACTTTTCACATTCTGATATAAAATATTCCCAATAAAAAAAAAAAATATAAAAATAAAATTTTTTCATCATTTTAGGCCAATTTGTATTCTGCTACATATTTTGGTAAATCCCAATAAGTGTATATTGATTGGTGATCGCGTCTACAAACTACGGGAACGATTTATGTCATTTTTATTTATTTATTTTATACTAGTAATGGCGGCGATCTGCGATTTTTAGCAGGGCTGTGACATTGCAGCGGACGGATCGGACCCCTAACTGACATTTTTTGGGGGTAACCAGTGACATTACTACAGTAATCAGTGCTAAAAATATGCACTGTCACTGTACTAATGACACTGGCAGGGAAGGGGTTAACTCAGGGGCGATCAAAGGGTTAAATGTGTCCCTATGGGATGCTTCCTAACTGTGTGGGGGATGGGCTTATGGAATCATTACAGAGATCTGTGTTCCTGAATAGGAGGAGCTCTGTGCTGATTGCTGACAGAACAATGATGTGTTGGCCCCGCAGATCAGCTTCCCCTCTCGTGAATCGCTGTGCGCCCCCCTAAGGATGGCTCCTGAAGATGTATGGGTACGGCGATTCACCTTCTAGCAGCATATCTGCAGCGGGTGGTCAGGAAAAGATTAACCGCTTCCGGAACCGCCCGCTGCCTTTTTACTGCGGCAGGGCGGCCCTCCTGCGCGATCCGACATAGGCCTATGTTGGTTCGCACAGGCAGCTAGGGGGCGAGCGCGCTCCCGCCCCCACTCTGCAGCGGGGACTCGGATGCACTGGGCAGGCGGCTCCGATTCCCACCTGACACCCGCGATCGCTCCCCGCTGAGAGAGAAGGACGGTTGGATGTTGTAATCACAGCTGACCATTCTTCTCCCTGGAATGATCACAGAGCTCCTTCTATATAGGATCACATGTCTCTATGATCATTTCACAAGCCACGCCCCCCCCATATCGTTAGAATCACTCCCCTAGGCTCACATTTAACCCCTTGATTATCCATGGGTTAACCCCTTCCCTGCCAGTGTCATTAGTACAGTAACAGTGCACTGATTACTGTAGTGATGTCATTGGTCCCCTATAAAGTGTCAAAAATGTCAGTTAGGGGTCCAATCTGTCCCCCGCAATGTCGCAGTCCCGCAAAAAATCGCCGCCATTACTAGTAAAAAAAAAAACATAAAAATGACAAAAATCTTTCCCCTAGTTTGTAGATGTGATAACTTTTGTGCAAACCAATCAAAATACGTTTATTGGGATTTTTTTTTACCAAAAATATGCAGCAGAATACAAATTCCTAAAATGATCAAAAATTTTGATTTGTAATTTTTTTTTTTTTTGGGGATGTTATATAGCAGAATGACTCCTGGCTCTGTAACCGGCATCGGCAGATGACTCTCCTGGCTCTGTACCCGGCATCGGCTGATGACTCTCCTGGCTCTGTACCCGGCATTGGCAGATGACTCTCCTGGCTCTCTACCCGGCATTGGCAGATGACTCGCCTGGCTCTCTACCTGGCATCGGGAGATGACTCTCCTGGCTCTCTACCCGGCATTGGCAGATGACTCGCCTGGCTCTCTACCCGGCATTGGCAGATGACTCTCCTGGCTCTCTACCCGGCATTGGCAGATGACTCTCCTGGCTCTCTACCTGGCATCGGGAGATGACTCTCCTGGCTCTCTACCTGGCATTGGCAGATGACTCTCCTGGCTCTCTACCTGGCATCGGGAGATGACTCTCCTGGCTCTCTACCTGGCATTGGCAGATGACTCTCCTGGCTCTCTACCCGGCAATGGCAGATGACTCTCCTGGCTCTCTACCTGGCATTGGCAGAGGACTCTCCTGGCTCTCTACCCGGCATTGGCAGAGGACTCTCCTGGCTCTCTACCCGGGATCAGCAGATGACTCTCTACCCAGCATTGGCAGATGACTCTCCTGGCTCTCTACCTGGCATCGGCAGATGACTCTCCTGGCTCTCTACCCGGCATTGGCAGATGACTCTCCTGGCTCTCTACCTGGCATCGGCAGATGACTCTCCTGGCTCTCTACCCGGCATCGGCAGATGACTCTCCTGGCTCGCTACCTGGCATCGGCAGATGACTCTCCTGGCTCGCTACCCGGCATTGGCAGATGACTCTCCTGGCTCTGTACCCGGCATTGGCAGATGACTCTCCTGGCTCTCTACCTGGCATCGGCAGATGACTCTCCTGGCTCTCTACCCGGGATCAGCAGATGACTCTCCTGGCTCTCTACCCAGCATTGGCAGATGACTCTCCTGGCTCTCTACCTGGCATCGGCAGATGACTCTCCTGGCTCGCTACCCGGCATTGGCAGATGACTCTCCTGGCTCTCTACCCGGCATTGGCAGATGACTCTCCTGGCTCTCTACCCGGCATTGGCAGATGACTCGCCTGGCTCTCTACCTGGCATCGGGAGATGACTCTCCTGGCTCTCTACCCGGCATTGGCAGATGACTCGCCTGGCTCTCTACCCGGCATTGGCAGATGACTCTCCTGGCTCTCTACCCGGCATTGGCAGATGACTCTCCTGGCTCTCTACCTGGCATCGGGAGATGACTCTCCTGGCTCTCTACCTGGCATTGGCAGATGACTCTCCTGGCTCTCTACCTGGCATCGGGAGATGACTCTCCTGGCTCTCTACCTGGCATTGGCAGATGACTCTCCTGGCTCTCTACCCGGCAATGGCAGATGACTCTCCTGGCTCTCTACCTGGCATTGGCAGAGGACTCTCCTGGCTCTCTACCCAGCATTGGCAGAGGACTCTCCTGGCTCTCTACCCGGGATCAGCAGATGACTCTCTACCCAGCATTGGCAGATGACTCTCCTGGCTCTCTACCTGGCATCGGCAGATGACTCTCCTGGCTCTCTACCCGGCATTGGCAGATGACTCTCCTGGCTCTCTACCTGGCATCGGCAGATGACTCTCCTGGCTCTCTACCCGGCATCGGCAGATGACTCTCCTGGCTCGCTACCTGGCATCGGCAGATGACTCTCCTGGCTCGCTACCCGGCATTGGCAGATGACTCTCCTGGCTCTGTACCCGGCATTGGCAGATGACTCTCCTGGCTCTCTACCTGGCATCGGCAGATGACTCTCCTGGCTCTCTACCCGGGATCAGCAGATGACTCTCCTGGCTCTCTACCCAGCATTGGCAGATGACTCTCCTGGCTCTCTACCTGGCATCGGCAGATGACTCTCCTGGCTCGCTACCCGGCATTGGCAGATGACTCTCCTGGCTCTCTACCCGGCATTGGCAGATGACTCTCCTGGCTCTCTACCCGGCATTGGCAGATGACTCGCCTGGCTCTCTACCTGGCATCGGGAGATGACTCTCCTGGCTCTCTACCTGGCATTGGCAGATGACTCTCCTGGCTCTCTACCTGGCATTGGCAGATGACTCTCCTGGCTCTCTACCCGGCATTGGCAGATGACTCTCCTGGCTCTGTACCCGGCATTGGCAGATGACTCTCCTGGTTCTCTACCCGGCATTGGCAGATGACTCGCCTGGCTCTCTACCTGGCATCGGGAGATGACTCTCCTGGCTCTCTACCTGGCATTGGCAGATGACTCTCCTGGCTCTCTACCTGGCATCGGGAGATGACTCTCCTGGCTCTCTACCCGGCATTGGCAGATGACTCTCCTGGCTCTCTACCCGGCATTGGCAGATGACTCGCCTGGCTCTCTACCCGGCATTGGCAGATGACTCGCCTGGCTCTCTACCTGGCATCGGCAGATGACTCTCCTGGCTCTCTACCTGGCATCGGGAGATGACTCTCCTGGCTCTCTACCTGGCATCGGGAGATGACTCTCCTGGCTCTCTACCTGGCATTGGCAGATGACTCTCCTGGCTCTCTACCTGGCATCGGGAGATGACTCTCCTGGCTCTCTACCTGGCATTGGCAGATGACTCTCCTGGCTCTCTACCTGGCATCGGGAGATGACTCTCCTGGCTCTCTACCTGGCATTGGCAGATGACTCTCCTGGCTCTCTACCCGGCATTGGCAGATGACTCTCCTGGCTCTCTACCTGGCATCAGCAGATAACTCTCCTGGCTCTCTACACGGCATTGGCAGATGACTCTCCTGGCTCTCTACCCGGCATTGGCAGAGGACTCTCCTGGCTCTCTACCCGGGATCAGCAGATGACTCTCTACCCAGCATTGGCAGATGACTCTCCTGGCTCTCTACCTGGCATCGGCAGATGACTCTCCTGGCTCTCTACCCGGCATTGGCAGATGACTCTCCTGGCTCTCTACCTGGCATCAGCAGATAACTCTCCTGGCTCTCTACACGGCATTGGCAGATGACTCTCCTGGCTCTCTACCCAGCATTGGCAGATGACTCTCCTGGCTCTCTACCTGGCATCGGCAGATGACTCTCCTGGCTCTCTACCCGGCATCGGCAGATGACTCTCCTGGCTCGCTACCTGGCATCGGCAGATGACTCTCCTGGCTCGCTACCCGGCATTGGCAGATGACTCTCCTGGCTCTGTACCCGGCATCGGCAGATGACTCTCCTGGCTCTCTACCCGGCATTGGCAGATGACTCTCCTGGCTCTGTACCCGGCATTGGCAGATGACTCTCCTGGCTCTCTACCTGGCATCGGCAGATGACTCTCCTGGCTCTCTACCCGGGATCAGCAGATGACTCTCCTGGCTCTCTACCCAGCATTGGCAGATGACTCTCCTGGCTCTCTACCTGGCATCGGCAGATGACTCTCCTGGCTCTCTACCCGGGATCAGCAGATGACTCTCCTGGCTCTCTACCCAGCATTGGCAGATGACTCTCCTGGCTCTGTACCCGGCATCGGCAGATGACTCTCCTGGCTCTCTACCTGGCATCGGCAGATGACTCTCTTGGCTCTGTACCTGGCATCAGCAGATGACTCTCCTGGCTCTCTACCCGGCATCAGCAGATGACTCTCCTGGCTCTCTACCTGGCATCGGCAGATGACTCTCCTGGCTCTCTACCCGGCATCGGCAGATGACTCTCCTGGCTCTCTACCTGGCATCGGCAGATGACTCTCCTGGCTCTCTACCCGGCATCGGCAGATGACTCTCCTGGCTCTGTACCTGGCATCGGCAGATGACTCTCCTGGCTCTCTACCTGGCATCGGCAGATGACTCTCCTGGCTCTCTACCCGGCATTGGCAGATGACTCTCCTGGCTCTGTACCTGGCATCGGCAGATGACTCTCCTGGCTCTCTACCTGGCATTGGCAGATGACTCTCCTGGCTCTCTACCTGGCATTGGCAGATGACTCTCCTGGCTCTCTACCCGGCATTGGCAGAGGACTCTCCTGGCTCTCTACCCGGCATCAGCAGATGACTCTCCTGGCTCTCTACCCGGCATTGGCAGATGACTCTCCTGGCTCTCTACCCAGCATTGGCAGAGGACTCTCCTGGCTCTCTACCCGGGATCAGCAGATGACTCTCCTGGCTCGCTACCCGGCATTGGCAGATGACTCTCCTGGCTCTCTACCCGGCTTGTTCCTGCTCTCATTTCCTCACTGTTGCTGTGCGATTATTGTTGTTGCTTCCTCCAATAAACAGCTTCATTTTACCTGAATTCCGGTGTGATCTGGTTTCCTGGTACCCTGACAATATGTGTATGACTGATTACACTACATGTACAAGCATACTACTTCCACAGATCACATCCCAAGGCAACTATCCTACCCTTACATTCATGTCACAGAGGGGGGGCAGGGGGTGACAGCACCCTAGGTACCTCTTACCAGCAGCCCCAGGCTCCTGTAGTGCAGGTAATAGACCGCACTCTCACCTTTCTGCTGGATGGAGGGGTCCTATATTGAAATAAGGGACGCTGGGTGTCTGAAGGTGCAAAGAGTCTCAGAGATCAGACTTGGGCCCTGCTCTGTTGGGGGCCCCTGCTCACTCCACATGTAGGAGCTCCTGAAGCTGAGACGGGTGACTGCGGGCAGTGGACGAGGTCAGGCCGTCACTCTTACCCGCTCTCCGGGGGTTGGAGCTGCTGCGGCAGGGACATTTTGGGAAATCCGTTTCCTCCATAGCTGTGGTCATTCTCCAGGCTGAGCCGCTGCAGGCGAGCAGAAACCGCATCTTCAGACAGATAATGCTTCACAGCCGGGCCCCTGCCGAGGAAAAATACAACATGGTGAGGGGGGGGGGGGGGGGGCAGAGGGGACGACTCAATTACCACCAATGAAGGGTATGGCACTGCTGGTTAGAGAGGTGTCACATCAGCTATATAATAAACCAAACATTAATAAAACTCTATAAAACTGTATGGCCAGCATTACTGTATATGGATTAGCATTATTATTTATGTAAATATTATATTTTATATTATTCCCTCCTTAACGGTTTCCTCCTTCCCTCTCCAGCCGGGCCCCTCCTTCCCTCTCCAGCCGGGCCCCTCCTTCCCTCTCCAGCCGGGCCCCTCCTTCCCTCTCCAGCCGGGCTCCTCCTTCCCTCTCCAGCCGGGCCCCTCCTTCCCTCTCCAGCCGGGCCCTCTCCAGCCGGATCCCTCCTTCCCTCTCCAGCCGGGCTCCTCCTTCCCTCTCCAGCCGGATCCCTCCTTCCCTCTCCAGCCGGGCTCCTCCTTCCCTCTCCAGCCGGATCCCTCCTTCCCTCTCCAGCCGGGTCCATCCTTCCCTCTCCAGCCGGGTCCCTCCTTCCCTCTCCAGCCGGGCTCCTCCTTCCCTCTCCAGCCGGGCCCCTCCTTCCCTCTCCAGCCGGGTCCCTCCTTCCCTCTCCAGCCGGGCTCCTCCTTCCCTCTCCAGCCGGGCCCCTCCTTCCCTCTCCAGCCGGGCCCCTCCTTCCCTCTCCAGCCGGGCCCTCTCCAGCCGGATCCCTCCTTCCCTCTCCAGCCGGGCTCCTCCTTCCCTCTCCAGCCGGATCCCTCCTTCCCTCTCCAGCCGGGCCCCTCCTTCCCTCTCCAGCCGGGCTCCTCCTTCCCTCTCCAGCCGGGTCCCTCCTTCCCTCTCCAGCCGGGTCCCTCCTTCCCTCTCCAGCCGGGCTCCTCCTTCCCTCTCCAGCCGGATCCCTCCTTCCCTCTCCAGCCGGACCCCTCCTTCCCTCTCCAGCCGGGTCCATCCTTCCCTCTCCAGCCGGGTCCCTCCTTCCCTCTCCAGCCGGGTCCCTCCTTCCCTCTCCAGCCGGGCTCCTCCTTCCCTCTCCAGCCGGATCCCTCCTTCCCTCTCCAGCCGGACCCCTCCTTCCCTCTCCAGCCGGGTCCATCCTTCCCTCTCCAGCCGGGTCCATCCTTCCCTCTCCAGCCGGGTCCCTCCTTCCCTCTCCAGCCGGGTCCATCCTTCCCTCTCCAGCCGGGTCCCTCCTTCCCTCTCCAGCCGGGTCCCTCCTTCCCTCTCCAGCCGGGTCCCTCCTTCCCTCTCCAGCCGGGCTCCTCCTTCCCTCTCCAGCCGGGTCCCTCCTTCCCTATCCAGCCGGGTCCATCCTTCCCTCTCCAGCCGGGTCCATCCTTCCCTCTCCAGCCGGGTCCCTCCTTCCCTCTCCAGCCGGGTCCCTCCTTCCCTCTCCAGCCGGGCTCCTCCTTCCCTCTCCAGCCGGGTCCCTCCTTCCCTATCCAGCCGGGTCCATCCTTCCCTCTCCAGCCGGGTCCATCCTTCCCTCTCCAGCCGGGTCCCTCCTTCCCTATCCAGCCGGATCCCTCCTTCCCTCTCCAGCCGGGCCCCTCCTTCCCTCTCCAGCCGGGCCCCTCCTTCCCTCTCCAGCCGGGCCCCTCCTTCTCTCTTCAGCCGGGTCCCTCCTTCCCTCTCCAGCCGGGCCCCTCCTTCCCTCTCCAGCCGGGCCCCTCCTTCCCTCTCCAACCAGCCGGGCCCCTCCTTCCCTCTCCAACCAGCCGGGCCCCTCCTTCCCTCTCCTGCCGGGGCCCCTCCTTCCCTCTCCAGCCGGGTCCTCCCTCCCTCTCCAACCAGCCGGGCCCCTCCTTCCCTCTCCAACCAGCCGGGCCCCTCCTTCCCTCTCCTGCCGGGGCCCCTCCTTCCCTCTCCCTCCGGGTTCCCTCCCTCCCTCTCCAACCAGCCGGGCCCCTCCCTCCCTCTCCAACCAGCCGGGCCCCTCCCTCCCTCTCCAACCAGCCGTGCCCCTCCTTCCCTCTCCAACCAGCCTGGCCCCTCCTTCCCTCTCCAGCCAGGTCCTCCTTTCCTCTCCAGCCAGGTCCCTCCTTCCCTCTCCAGCCGGGCCCCTCCTTCCATCTCCAACCAGCCGGGCCCCTCCTTCCCTCTCCAGCCGGGTCCTCCTTTCCTCTCCAGCCAGGTCCCTCCTTCCCTCTCCAGCCGGGCCCCTCCTTCCATCTCCAACCAGCCGGGCCCCTCCTTCCCTCTCCAACCAGCCGGGCCCCTCCTTCCCTCTCCCGCCGGGGCCCCTCCTTCCATCTCCAACCAGCCGGGCCCCTCCTTCCCTCTCCAGCCGGGTCCTCCCTCTCCAACCAGCCGGGCCCCTCCTTCCCTCTCCCTCCGGGTTCCCTCCTTCCCTCTCCAGCCGGGCCCCTCCCTCCCTCCCTCTCCAACCAGCCGGGCCCCTCCTTCCCTATCCCTCCGGGTTCCCTCCTTCCCTCTCCAGCCGGGCCCCTCCTTCCATTTCCAACCAGCCGGGCCCCTCCTTCCCTCTCCAACCAGCCGGGCCCCTCCTTCCCTCTCCCGCCGGGGCCCCTCCTTCCATCTCCAACCAGCCGGGCCCCTCCTTCCCTCCCTCTCCAACCAGCCGGGCCCCTCCCTCCCTCTCCAACCAGCCGTGCCCCTCCCTCCCTCTCCAACCAGCCGGGCCCCTCCCTCCCTCCCTCTCCAACCAGCCGTGCCCCTCCCTCCCTCTCCAACCAGCCGGGCCCCTCCCTCCCTCCCTCTCCAACCAGCCGGGCCCCTCCCTCCCTCTCCAACCAGCCGGGCCCCTCCTTCCCTATCCCTCCGGGTTCCCTCCTTCCCTCTCCAGCCGGGCCCCTCCCTCCCTCTCCAACCAGCCGGGCCCCTCCCTCCCTCTCCAACCAGCCGGGCCCCTCCCTCCCTCTCCAACCACTCCCTCCCTCTCCAACCAGCCGTGCCCCTCCCTCCCTCTCCAACCAGCCGTGCCCCTCCTTCCCTCTCCAGCCGGGTCCTCCTTCCCTCTCCAGCCTGGCCCCTCCTTCCATCTCCAACCAGCCGGGCCCCTCCTTCCCCCTCCAACCAGCCGGGCCCCTCCTTCCCTCTCCCGCCGGGGCCCCTCCTTCCATCTCCAACCAGCCGGGCCCCTCCTTCCCTCTCCAGCCGGGTCCTACCTCCCTCTCCAACCAGCCGGGCCCCTCCTTCCCTCTCCCTCCGGGTTCCCTCCTTCCCTCTCCAGCCGGGTCCTCCTTCCCTCTCCAGCCAGGTCCCTCCTTCCCTCTCCAACCAGCCGGGCCCCTCCTTCCCTCTCCAACCAGCCGGGCCCCTCCTTCCCTCTCCCGCCGGGGCCCCTCCTTCCATCTCCAGCCGGGTCCTCCCTCCCTCTCCAACCAGCCGGGCCCCTCCTTCCCTCTCCCTCCGGGTTCCCTCCTTCCCTCTCCAGCCGGGCCCCTCCCTCCCTCTCCAACCAGCCGGGCCCCTCCTTCCCTCTCCCTCCGGGTTCCCTCCTTCCCTCTCCAGCCGGGCCCCTCCCTCCCTCTCCAACCAGCCGGGCCGTGCCCCTCCTTCCCTCTCCAACCAGCCGGGCCCCTCCTTCCCTCTCCAGCCGGGTCCTCCTTCCCTCTCCAGCCGGGTCCTCCTTCCCTCTCCAGCCGTGTCCCTCCTTCCCTCTGCAACCAGCTGGGCCCCTCCTTCCCTCTCCAGCCGGGTCCATCCTTCCCTCTTCAGCCGGGCCCCTCCTTCCCTCTCCAGCCGGGTCCTCCTTCCCTCTCCAGCTGGGCCCCGCCTTCCCTCTCCAGCCGGGTCCATCCTTCCCTCTCCAGCCGGGTCCATCCTTCCCTCTCCAGCCGGGTCCTCCCTCCCTCTCCAACCAGCCGGGCCCCTCCCTCCCTCTCCAACCAGCCGTGCCCCTCCTTCCCTCTCCAACCAGCCGGGCCCCTCCCTCCCTCTCCAACCAGCCGTGCCCCTCCTTCCCTCTCCAACCAGCCGGGCCCCTCCTTCCCTCTCCAGCCAGGTCCTCCTTTCCTCTCCAGCCAGGTCCCTCCTTCCCTCTCCAGCCGGGCCCCTCCTTCCATCTCCAACCAGCCGGGCCCCTCCTTCCCTCTCCAACCAGCCGGGCCCCTCCTTCCCTCTCCCGCCGGGGCCCCTCCTTCCATCTCCAACCAGCCGGGCCCCTCCTTCCCTCTCCAGCCGGGCCCCTCCTTCCCTCTCCAACCGGGTCCCTCCTTCCCTCTCCAGCCGGGTCCCTCCTTCCCTCTCCAGCCGGGCCCCTCCCTCCCTCTCCAACCAGCCGGGCCCCTCCCTCCCTCTCCAACCAGCCGGGCCCCTCCTTCCCTATCCCTCCGGGTTCCCTCCTTCCCTCTCCAGCCGGGCCCCTCCCTCCCTTTCCAACCAGCCGGGCCCCTCCCTCCCTCTCCAACCAGCCCCCTCCCTCCCTCTCCAACCAGCCGGGCCCCTCCTTCCCTCTCCAGCCGGGTCCTCCTTTCCTCTCCAGCCGGGCCCTCCTTCCCTCTCCAGCCGGGCCCCTCCTTCCATCTCCAACCAGCCGGGCCCCTCCTTCCCCCTCCAACCAGCCAGGCCCCTCCTTCCCTCTCCAACCAGCCGGGCCCCTCCTTCCCTCTCCCGCCGGGGCCCCTCCTTCCATCTCCAACCAGCCGGGCCCCTCCTTCCCTCTCCAACCAGCCGGGCCCCTCCTTCCCTCTCCAACCAGCCGGGTCCTCCTTCCCTCTCCAGCCGGGTCCTCCTTCCCTTTCCAGCCGGGTCCTCCTTTCCTCTTCAGCCAGGTCCCTCCTTCCCTCTCCAACCAGCTGGGCCCCTCCTTCCCCCTCCAACCAGCTGGGCCCCTCCTTCCCCCTCCAACCAGCTGGGCCCCTCCTTCCCCCTCCAATCAGCCGGGCCCCTCCTTCCCTCTCCCGCCGGGGCCCCTCCTTCCATCTCCAACCAGCCGGGCCCCTCTTTCCCTCTCCAACCAGCCGGGCCCCTCCTTCCATCTCCAACCAGCCGGGCCCCTCCTTCCCTCTCCAGCCGGGTCCTCCCTCCCTCTCCAACCAGCCGGGCCCCTCCTTCCCTCTCCCTCCGGGTTCCCTCCTTCCCTCTCCAGCCGGGCCCCTCCCTCCCTCTCCAACCAGCCGGGCCCCTCCTTCCCTCTCCCTCCGGGTTCCCTCCTTCCCTCTCCAGCCGGGCCCCTCCCTCCCTCTCCAACCAGCCGGGCCGTGCCCCTCCTTCCCTCTCCAACCAGCCGGGCCCCTCCTTCCCTCTCCAACCAGCTGGGCCCCTCCTTCCCCCTCCAACCAGCCGGGCCCCTCCTTCCCTCTCCCGCCGGGGCCCCTCCTTCCATCTCCAACCAGCCGGGCCCCTCCCTCCCTCTCCAACCAGCCGGGCCCCTCCTTCCCTCTCCCTCCGGGTTCCCTCCTTCCCTCTCCAGCCGGGCCCCTCCCTCCCTCTCCAACCAGCCGGGCCCCTCCTTCCCTCTCCCTCCGGGTTCCCTCCTTCCCTCTCCAGCCGGGCCCCTCCCTCCCTCTCCAACCAGCCGGGCCCCTCCCTCTCCAACCACCCGGGCCCCTCCCTCCCTCTCCAACCAGCCGGACCCCTCCTTCCCTCTCCAACCAGCCGGACCCCTCCTTCCCTCTCCAACCAGCCGGGCCCCTCCTTCCCTCTCCCTCCGGGTTCCCTCCTTCCCTCTCCAGCCGGGCCCGTCCCTCCCTCTCCTCTCCAACCAGCCGGGCCCCTCCTTCCCTCTCCCTCCGGGTTCCCTCCTTCCCTCTCCAGCCGGGCCCCTCCCTCCCTCTCCAACCAGCCGGGCCCCTCCCTCCCTCTCCAACCAGCCGGGCCCCTCCCTCCTTCCCTCTCCAACCAGCCGTGCCCCTCCTTTCCTCTCCAACCAGCCGGGCCCCTCCTTCCCTCTCCAGCCGGGTCCTCCTTTCCTCTCCAGCCAGGTCCCTCCTTCCCTCTCCAGCCGAGCCCCTCCTTCCATCTCCAACCAGCCGGGCCCCTCCTTCCCCCTCCAACCAGCCGGGCCCCTCCTTCCCTCTCCAGCCGGGTCCCTCCTTCCCTCTCCAGCGGGGCCCCTCCTTCCCTCTCCAACCAGCCGGGTCCCTCCTTCCCTCTCCAGCCGGGCCCCTCCTTCCCTCTCCAACCAGCCGGGCCCCTCCTTCCCCCTCCAACCAGCCGGGCCCCTCCTTCCCTCTCCAGCCAGGTCCCTCCTTCCCTCTCCAGCCGGGCCCTCCTTCCCTCTCCAACCAGCCGGGCCCCTCCTTCCCTCTCCAGCCGGGCCCCTCCTTCCCTCTCCAGCCGGGCCCCTCTTTCTCTCTCCAGCCGGGCCCTCCTTCCCTCTCCAGCCGGGCCCTCCTTCCCTCTCCAGCCGGGCCCTCCTTCCCTCTCCAACCAGCCGGGCCCCTCCTTCCCTCTCCAGCCGGGTCCTCCCTCCCTCTCCAACCAGCCGGGCCCCTCCTTCCCTCTCCCTCCGGGTTCCCTCCTTCCCTCTCCAGCCGGGCCCCTCCCTCCCTCTCCTCTCCAACCAGCCGGGCCCCTCCTTCCCTCTCCCTCCGGGTTCCCTCCTTCCCTCTCCAGCCGGGCCCCTCCCTCCCTCTCCAACCAGCCGGGCCCCTCCCTCCCTCTCCAACCAGCCGGGCCCCTCCCTCCCTCTCCAACCAGCCGGACCCCTCCTTCCCTCTCCAACCAGCCGGACCCCTCCCTCTCCTCTCCAACCAGCCGGGCCCCTCCTTCCCTCTACCTCCGGGTTCCCTCCGTCCCTCACCAGCCGGGCCCCTCCTCCCTCCCTCTCCAACCAGCCGGGCCCCTCCCTCCCTCTCCAACCAGCCGGACCCCTCCTTCCCTCTCCAACCAGCCGTGCCCCTCCTTTCCTCTCCAACCAGCCGGGCCCCTCCTTCCCTCTCCAGCCGGGTCCTCCTTTCCTCTCCAGCCAGGTCCCTCCTTCCCTCTCCAGCCGGGCCCCTCCTTCCATCTCCAACCAGCCGGGCCCCTCCTTCCCCCTCCAACCAGCCGGGCCCCTCCTTCCCCCTCCAACCAGCCGGGCCCCTCCTTCCCTCTCCAGCCGGGTCCCTCCTTCCCTCTCCAGCCGGGCCCCTCCTTCCCTCTCCAACCAGCCGGGTCCCTCCTTCCCTCTCCAGCCGGGCCCCTCCTTCCCTCTCCAACCAGCCGGGCCCCTCCTTCCCCCTCCAACCAGCCGGGCCCCTCCTTCCCTCTCCAGCCAGGTCCCTCCTTCCCTCTCCAGCCAGGTCCCTCCTTCCCTCTCCAGCCGGGCCCTCCTTCCCTCTCCAACCAGCCGGGCCCCTCCTTCCCTCTCCAGCCGGGCCCCTCCTTTCCTCTCCAGCCAGGTCCCTCCTTCCCTCTCCAGCCGGGCCCCTCCTTTCCTCTCCAGCCGGGCCCCTCCTTTCCTCTCCAGCCGGGCCCCTCCTTCTCTCTCCAGCCGGGCCCTCCTTCCCTCTCCAACCAGCCGGGCCCCTCCTTCCATCTCCAACCAGCCGGACCCCTCTTTCCCTCTCCAGCCGGGTCCTCCCTCCCTCTCCAACCAGCCGGGCCCCTCCTTCCCCCTCCAACAAGCCGGGCCCCTCCTTCCCCCTCCAACCATCCGGGCCCCTCCTTCCCTCTCCAGCCGGGCCCCTCCTTCCCTCTCCAGCCGGGCCCCTCCTTCCCTCTCCAACGGGTCCCTCCCTCCCTCTCCAACCAGCTGGGTCTCTCTTTACCCCCCATTTTTTCCATAATTAGCACATGTTGTATTGCACTTTGTATTTTTACTAATTTTTGGTTACTATATAGGTTATGTGACCCGCATTAGCTATAACTAAAGCACCTCTCTACCAATCAGCGCTATACCCACCTACCCCCCAATTCCCTTCCAATCAGCGCTATACCCACCTACCCCCCATCAGCGCTATACCCATCTACCCATCAGCGCTATACCCACCTCTACCCCCCCTCCCCCATCAGCGCTATACCCACCTACCCATCAGCGCTATACCCACCTACCCATCAGCGCTATACCCACCTCTACCCCCCCCATCAGCGCTATACCCACCTACCCATCAGCGCTATACCCACCTCTACCCCCCCCCCCCATCAGCGCTATACCCACCTACCCATCAGCGCTATACCCACCTCTACCCCCCCCCCATCAGCGCTATACCCACCTACCCATCAGCGCTATACCCACCTCTACCCCCCCCCCCATCAGCGCTATACCCACCTCTACCCCCCATCAGCGCTATACCCACCTCTACCCCCCATCAGCGCTATACCCACCTACCCCCCAATTCCCTTAATTTCATGACATCTACCTAGCTAGTTGTTCTTAGTGGGGACAGCGGCTTCTAGGACCTCTTCCATTATATATATATATTCACACTTCGCTCCATAGTGCGGAACTACCATTTATTACATAGGGGAGCCGGATCACACGCCCGGATCACAGTGACCCAACAATAGGTAAGTACTGTATATGGATCTGTGTTCCACAGCCTAGGAGGGGGGAGGGGACAGATTGCTGAGTGTTCTGTATACACACCTCTAGGTATATACACCATGCAGGAGAAGTCAGAGGGAGCCGGGTGGTAAATATTGAACATGACAATGGTATGAATGTCAGGTGGCCTCCCTGATGTTTGGCGTGTGACTCCCCTCCTCCCCCCCGGGGTAGATTGTGATACGGCTGTGTTGGGTTATGTAGATCTCCAGGAGACGGAGCCCCCGGGGGCAGCGACTCGCTGGGTCTCTTCTATTGGGGCGGTAAGAGATGAACCGACATTTTCTATTATAATCTCTCCAAGCCCCGGCCTTTTCAGCACTGTTTTCAGTATTTTTTGCTAGAAAATTAAATTGGAACCCCAAACATATTTTTTTTTTTTTTGCAGACACCCTAAAGAATAAAATGGCGATCGTTGCAATTTTTTTGTTACATGGTATTTGCGTAGCAGTTTTTAAATGCATTTTTTTTTTTTTTTTGAAAAAACAAAAATACACTTTAACCACTTCAATACCGGGCACTTTCACCCCTCCCCCCAGGCCAATTTTCCCCTTTTAGCGCTGTTGATTTTGAATGGCAATTGCGCGGTCATACAACACTGTACCTACACCAAATTTATGTCATTTTCCCCCCACAAATAGAGATTTCTTTTTGTGGTATTTGATCACCGCAAGGTTTTTTCTTTTTTGCTAAACAAATAAAAAAAGACCGAAAAGTTTGAAAAAAAAAAAAAAGTTTTTTTGTTTAGGTTATACAATTTTGTAAATAAATAAGTTTTTTCCTGCACTGACAGGCACTGATGAGAAAACACTGATGGGGTGGCACTGATATGCAGCACTGATGAGGCCGTACCGACAGGCACTGATGAGGAGGCACTGATGAGGCCGCACTGACAGGCACTGATGAGGAGGCACTGATAGGGTGGCACTGATATGCAGCACTGATGAGGCCGCACTGACAGGCACTGATGAGGAGGCACTGATGGGGTGTCACAGATATGCAGCACTGATGGGGTGGCACTAATATGTAGCACTGATAGGTAGCACTGATATGCAGCATTGATATGTGACACTGATATCAGTGCTGCCCATCAATGCTGCATATCAGTGCTACCTGTCAGTGCCCATCAGTGATCAATGCCACCTATCAGTGCCGCCTATTAATGCCCATCAATGCTGCATATCAGTTGCACATATCAGTGCCGCCTATGTGTCACTGATAGGTAGCACCGATATGCAGCATTGATAGGCACTAATAGGCGGCAAGGATGGGCACTAATGGTAGATGGCAAGGATGGGCAGCACTGATGAGGAGGGCACTGACAGGCAACCTGAGCACTGATTGGCATGCCTGGTGGCTCTAGCATCATCCCCCATGGGTCTGCACTTGTAATCAATGCTCCGATATCCAGCACAGACCTCCCCCCCCCACTCCCGTCAGGAGAGCTGCTGATTGGCTCTCCTCTACTCGTGCCTGTCAGGCACAAACTGAAGAAAGCCGATCAACGGCACTTCCCATTTACTATGTGACCAGCTGTGATTGGACACATCTGGTCACATGGCAAAGACCCTATTTAATAGGCTCTTTACCGGGATCGAAGATTCGGTGTGTCAGAGTGACCGCACCACCGATCGTCGGCCCATCCTGCTGGATATCACATGACGCCCAGTCAGGATGGGACAAACACTTCCCCGTCGTCATTTTACTACACAACACACAAACATTATATACATTCATTTTATTGTATAATGTAAGGGAAAAAAAGTATTTGACCCCCGGCTGATTTTGTAGGTTTGCCCACTGACAGAGAAATGATCAGTCAATAATTTTATTGGTCGGTTTATTTTACCAATGAGAGACAAAATAACAACAAAAATATCCAGAAAAACGCATTTCAAAAAAAGTTATAAATTGATTTGCATTTTAATGAGTAAAATAAGTATTTGACCCCTTAGTATTTGGTGGAGAAACCCTTGTTGGAAGCACAGAGGTCAGAGGTCACAGAGGTCAGACGTTTCTTGTAGTTGGGAGGTCAGAGGTCACAGAGGTCAGACGTTTCTTGTAGTTGGGAGGTCAGACGTTTCTTGTAGTTGGGAGGTCAGAGGTCACAGAGGTCAGACGTTTCTTGTAGTTGGGAGGTCAGAGGTCACAGAGGTCAGACGTTTCTTGTAGTTGGGAGGTCAGAGGTCAGACGTTTCTTGTAGTTGGGAGGTCAGAGGTCACAGAGGTCAGACGTTTCTTGTAGTTGGGAGGTCAGAGGTCAGACGTTTCTTGTAGTTGGGAGGTCAGACGTTTCTTGTAGTTGGGAGGTCAGAGGTCAGACGTTTCTTGTAGTTGGGAGGTCAGAGGTTTCTTGTAGTTGGGAGGTCAGAGGTCACAGAGGTCAGAGGTTTCTTGTAGTTGGGAGGTCAGAGGTCACAGAGGTCAGAGGTTTCTTGTAGTTGGGAGGTCAGAGGTTTCTTGTAGTTGGGGTCACAGAGGTCAGACGTTTCTTGTAGTTGGGAGGTCAGAGGTCACAGAGGTCAGACGTTTCGTGTAGTTGGCCCCCAGGTTTGCACACATCTCAGGAGGGATTTTCTCCTCTTTGCAGATCCTCTCCAAGTCATTAAGGTTTCCAGGCTGACGTTTGGTATCTCGAACCTTCAGCTCCCTCCACATATTTTCTAAGGGATTTGGGTCTGGAGACTGGCTAGGCCACTCCAGGACCTTAATGTGCTTCTTCTTGAGCCACTCCTTTGTTGCCTTGGCCGTGTGTTTTGGGTCATTGTCATGCTGGAAGATCCACCCATGACCCATTTTCAATGCCCTGGATGAGGGAAGGAGATTCTCACCCAAGATTTGAGGGTACATGGCCCTGTCCATCGTCCCTTTGATGCGGTGAAGTTGTCCCCTTAGCAGAACCCCCCCCCCAAAGCATAAAGTTTCCTCCTCCATGTGTGACCGTGGGGGATGGTGTTCTTGGGGTCATAGGCAGCACTCCTCCTCCTCCAATCACGTTGAGTTGAGTTGATGCCAAAGAGCTGGATTTTGGTCTCATCTGCCCACAACTCTTTCCCCCAGTTCTCCTCTGAATCATTCAGATGTTCATTAGCAGACATCAGACGGGCTGTACCATGTGATTTCCTGAGCAGGGGGACCTTGCGGGGGCTGCAGGATTTCAGTCCTCCATGGGGTAGTGTGTTACCAATTGTTTTCTTGGTGACGATGGTCCCAGCTGAGATCATTGAGAAGATTCTCCCGTGTAGTTCTGGGCTGATTCCTCACCGTTCTCCATCATCATTGAACCTCCATGAGGTGAGATCTTCCATGGAGCCCCAGACTGAGGGAGACTGACAGTTACCAACTGTTGTCACCTCTCACCAAGCTGCTTGGCGATGGTCTTGTAGCCATTCCAGCCTTGTGCTGACATCCTTGGACAGCTCTTTGGTCTTGGCCATGGTGGAGAGATTGGAATCTGATTGGTTGCTTCTGTGGGCAGGAGTCTTCTATACAGGTAACAAGCTGAGATTAGGAGCACTCCCTATAAGAGAATCCTCCTAATCTCAGCTTATTACCTGTATAGAAGACACCGGGGGGCCAGAAATCTGCTGATTGGTCGGGGATCAAATACTTATTTCACTCATTAAAATGCAAATCAATTTATAACTTTTATGAAATGCGTTTTTCGGGATATTTTTGTTGTTTTTCCGTCTCTCACTGGTAAAATAAACCGACCAATGAAATTATAGACTGATTATTTCTTTGTCAGTGGGCAAACCTACAAAATCCCTCACTGTAATGTGAAAGATGATGTTATAGTGAGTAATTAGATACCGAACGCGTCGCGATTTAAAATTGCGCACACTTGTGGAATGGCGACAAACATTGGTACCTAAAATAATACGTAGGCAGCACTATAAAAAAAAAAAACTTACAGATTACCAGTTTAGAGTTACAGAGGAGATCTAGTGATAGAATTATTGCTCCCACTCGAACAATCGCGGCGATACCTCACATGTGTGTGCGTAACTTATGTATGTGTTCACTTCCGCATGCAAGCACCACGGGATGGGGGGGGGGGGGGGGCGCTTTACATTTTTTTTTCTTTTTTATTACTTTTATTCTTATTACAAGGAATGTAAACATCTATTGTAATAAAAATAAAGACGACAGGTCCTCTTTATGGAGAGATGTGGGGTCTATAAGACCCCACATCTCTCCTCTACCTTCAAAAGCAAAAGTTCCCACAAAATGGGACGTTATGACATCACTCCGGTCCTCCAAGGCCACAGAGGCAATCACAGACAACCTGGGCTTTTATCGCCTCTGACCATCCAGCCGCTCCGGAAAAATCGGCAAGCCAAAGAAACACTGGCAAGCAGCGGTAGGGTAAGAAGGGGGGGGGGGGTGTAACGTCCCCTTCTGCCGCTCCAGAAAGTTTTCCAGTGGCTTATGTGACAACACTGAAGAAATGAGACTTTGCTACAATGTAAAGTAGTGAGTGTACAGCTTGTATAACAGTGTAAATTTACTGTCCCCTCAAAATAACTCAACACACAGCCATTAATGTCTAAACCGCTGTCAACAAAAGTCAGTACACCCCTAAGTGACAATGTCCAAATTGGGTCCAATTAGCCATTTTCCCTCCCCGGTGTCATGTGACTCGTTAGTGTTACAAGGTCTCAGGTGTGAATGGGGGGCAGGTGTGTTAAATTTGGTGTTATCGCTCTCACTCTCTCATACTGGTCACTGGAAGTTCAACATGGCACCTCATGGCAAAGAACTCTCTGAGGATCTGAATAAAAAGAATTGTTGCTCTACATAAAGATGGCCTAGGCTATAAGAAGATTGCCAAGACCCTGAACGGAGCTGCAGCACGGTGGCCAAGACCATACAGCAGTTTACCAGGACAGGTTCCACTCAGAACAGGCCTCACTATGGTCCACCAAAGAAGTTGAGTGCCGTGCTCAGCGTCATATCCAGAGGTTGTCTTTGGGAAATAGACGTATGAGTGCTGCCAGGTTGAAGGGGTGGGGGAGGGGTCAGCCTGTCAGTGCTCAGACCATACGCCGCACACTGCATCAAATTGGTCTCCATGGCTGTTGTAGGGTCGTTGTCCTGTCGGAAGATGAACCTTCGCCCCAGTCTGAGGTCCAGAGCGCTCTGGAGAAGGTTTGCATCAGTGATGTCTCTGTACATTGCTGCATTCATCTTTCCCTCCATCCTGACTAGTCTCCCAGTTGCTGCTGCTGAAAAACATCCCCACACCATGATGCTGCCACCACCATGCTTCACAGTAGGGATGGTATTGGCCAGGTGATGAGCGGTGCCTGGTTTCCTCCAGACATGACGCTTGCCATTCAGGACAAAGAGTTCAATCTTTGTTTCATCAGAGCAGAGAATTTTGTTTCTCATGGTCTGAGAGTCCTTCAGGTGCATTTTTGTAAACTCCAGGTGGGCTGTCATGTGACTTTTACTGAGGAGTGGCTTCTCTCTGGCCACTCCCATACAGGCCTGATCGTCCCAGAAGGAAGCCTCTTCTAAAGATGATGGACAAGAAATCCCACAAACAGTTTGCTGAAGACAAGCAGACTAAGGACATGGATTACTGGAACCATCTCCTGTGCTCTGATGAGACCAAGATAAACGTATTTGGTGTCAGATGGTGTCAGGCGTGTGTGGGGGCAACCAGGTGAGGAGTACAAAGACAAGTGTGTCTTCCTACAGTCAGGCATGGTGGTGGGAGTGTCATGGTCTGGGGCTGCATGAGTGCTGCCGGCACTGGGGGGCTACAGATCATTGAGGGAACCATGAATGCCAACATGTACTGTGACATACTGAAGCAGAGTATGATCCCCTCCCCCCAGAGACTGGGGGGCAGGGCAGTATTCCAACATAACGACCCCAAACACCTCCAAGATGACCACTGCCTTGCTAAAGAAGCTGAGGGTAAAGGTGATGGACTGGCCAAGCGTCTCCAGACCTAAACCCTATTCAGCATCTGTGGGGATCCTCAAATGGAAGGTGGAGGAGCGCAAGGTCTCCAACATCCACCAGCTCTGTGATGTCATCATGGAGGAGGGGAAGAGGACTCCAGTGCCAACCTGTGAAGCTCTGGTGACCTCCATGCCCAAGAGGGTTAAAGAGGCTCAAGATATGAAGAGGAGCTGACTGTAGCACAGAGCTCCACCCTAAGCATAGAAGATAAACCAAGGAACTGCTGAGTGCCCCCAACTTACTCGTCCTCCTGGTTAATCCGCCGCTTGGTGCAAGACGGGTCCGACCGGCTGAGCGGGAGACACCTGTATGGGTGGAGAGAAACCGATAGGTCAGGGTGGAGACAGATCCTCCACTGAAGGCCCTCCTCCTTACCCTTTCACCTGTCCTCCTCCCAATCACACCTGTCCTATGGGCCAGTCCTCCTTCTTACCCTCTAACCTGTGCTGTGGTCAGGTCCCCCCCTCACCGGTCTGGTGATCAGGTCCTCTTCCTTCCCCCTCACCTGTCTGGCCCCCCCCCCCCCCCCGACGTGTCCGGTCCTCCTCCTCCTCCCCCCCCCCCCTGTCCGGTCCTCCTCCTCCTCCCCCCTCCCCTGTCCGGTCCACCCCTTCCCCCCTCTCATCTGTCCGGTCCACCCCTTCCCCCCCTCTCACCTGTCCGGTCCTCCTCCTCTTCCCCTCGCTCACCTGTCCAGTGGTCCGCTCCTCCTCCCCCCTCACCTGTCCAGAGGTCCGCCTCTCCTTCCCACCCCCTCTCACCTGTCCGGTGTCCGCTCCTCCTCCCCCTCACCTGTCCGGTGGTCCGCTCCTCCTCCTCCAGCCCACACACCTGTTCGGTGGTCCGTTCCTCCTCCTCCCCCCTCTCACCTGTCAGGTGGTCCGCTCCTCCTCCCCCCTCTCACCTGTCTGGAGGTCTGCCTCTCTTTCCCACCCCCCTCTCACCTGTCCGGTGGTCCGCTCCTCCTCCCCCCACACCTGTTCGGTGGTCCGTTCCTCCTCCCTCTCACCTGTCAGGTGGTCCGCTCCTCCTCCCCCCCTCACCTGTCCAGTGGTCCGCTCCTCCCCCTCACCTGTTCAGTGGTCCGCCCCTCCTCCTCCCTTCCGTCCGGTGGTCCGCTCCTCCTCCTCCCCCCTCTCACCTGTCAGGTGGTCCGCTCCTTCTCCTCCCCCCTCACCTGTCTGGTGGTCCGCCTCTCCTCCTCCCCCCTCTCATCTGACCGGTGGTCCGCTCCTCCTCCTCTCACCTGTCCGGTGGTCCGCTCCTCCTCCCCCTCTCACCTATTCGGTGGTCCGCTCCTCCTCCCCCCTCTCACCTATTCGGTGGTCCGCTCCTCCTCCCCCCCTCACCTGTCTGATGCTCCGCTCTTCCTCCCCCCCTCACCTGTCCGGTGGTCCACTCCTCCTCCCCCCTCTCACTAGTCTGGTGGTCCACTCCTCCTCCCCCCGTCCGGTGGTCCGCTCCTCCTCCCCTCTCACCTGTCAGGTGGTCCGCTCCTCCTCCCCCCTCACCTGTCCGGTGGTCCGTCTCTCCTCCTCCCCCCTCTCATCTGACCGGTGGTCCACCTCTCCTCCCCTCATCTGTCCAGTGGTCCGCCTCTCCTCCTCCCTCCCTCTCACCTGTCCGCCCCTCCTCCTCCCCCCTCTCACCTGTCCGGTGGTCCACTTCTCCTTCTCCTCCCTCTCACCTGTCCGGTGGTCCGCTCCTCCTCCCTCTCACCTGTCCGGTGGTCCGCCCCTCCTCCTCCCCCTCTCACCTGTCCGGTGGTCGGCCTCTCGTCCCCCCCCTCTCACCTGTCCAGTGGTCCGCTCCTCCTCCTCTCACCTGTCCTGTGGTCCGTTCCTCCACCCCCCCTCACCTGTCCGGTGGTCCGCCCCTCCTTCTCCCCCCTCTCTCCTGTCCGGTGATCGGCCTCTCCTCCTCCCCCTCTCACCTTTCCGGTGGTTCACCCCTCCTCCTCCCCCCTCTCACCTGTCCAGTGGTCCGCTCCTCCTCCCCCCTCACCTGTCCGGTGGTCCGCTCCTCCTCCTCCCCCCTTACCTGTTCGGTGGTCCGCTCCTCCTCCTCCCCCCTCACCTGTCCGATGGTCCGCTCCTCCTCCCCCCTCTCACCTGTTCGGTGGTCCGCTCCTCCTCCCCTCTCATCTGTCTGGTAGTCCGCTCCTCCTCCCCCCTCATCTGTCTGGTGATCCGCTCTTCCTCCCCCCTCATCTGTCTGGTGCTCCGCTCTTCCTCCCCCCTCTCACCTGTCCGGCGCTCCGCTCCTCCTTCTCCCCCTTCTCCGGTGGTCCGCCTCTCCTCCTCCTCCCCCCTCTCACCTGTCCGGTGGTCCGCTCCTCCTTCTCTCCCCATTCACCTTTCCGGTGGTCCGTCTCTCCTCCTCCCCCCTCACCTGTCCGGTGGTCCGCCTCTCCTCCTCCCCCCTCACCTGTCCGGTGGTCCGCCTCTCCTCCTCCCCCCCTCACCTGTCCGGTGGTCCGCCTCTCCTCCTCCCCCCCTCACCTGTCCGGTGGTCCGCCTCTCCTCCTCCCCCCTTACTTGTCTGGTGGTCCGCCTCTCCTCCCTCCCACTCTCACCTGTCCGGTGGTCTGCCATTCCTCCTCCCCCCTCTCACCTGTCCGGTGGTCCACTCCTCCTCCCCCCTCACCTGTCCGGTGGTCAATCTCTCCTCCTCCCCCCCCTCACCTGTCTGGTGATCTGCCTCTCCTCCTCCCCCTATCGCCTGTCCGGTGGTCCACCTCTCCTCCTCCCCCCTCTCACCTGTTCGGTGGTCCGCATCTCCTCCTCCTCCCCCTCACCTGTCCGGTGGTCCGCCTCTCCTCCTCCTCCCCCTCACCTGTCCGGTGGTCGGCCTCTCCTTTCCCCCCTTTCACCTGTCCGGTGGTCCGCCTCTCCTCCTCCCCCTCTCACCTGTCCAGTGGTCCGCTCCTCCTCCCCCCTCTCACCTGTCCGGTGTTCCGCTCCTCCTCCTCCCCCCTCTCACCTGTCCGGTGGTCTGCTCCTCCTCCCCCCTCACCTGTCCGGTGGTCCACCTCTCCTCCCCCTCTAACCTGTCGGGTGGTCTGCTCCTCCTCCCCCCCTCACCTGTCTGGTGGTCCACCTCTCCTCCTCCCCCCCTCACTTGTCCGGTGGTCCACCTCTCCTCCTCCCCCACTCACTTGTCAGGTGGACCACCTCTCCTCCTCCCCCCCTCACCTGTCTGGTGGTCCGCCTCTCCTCCTCCCCCCTCACCTGTCCGGTGCTCCGTTCCTCCCCCCCTTACCTGTCCGGTGCTCCGTTCCTCCCCCCCACACCTGTCCGGTGCTCCGTCCCCCCCCCATCACCTGTCCGGTGCTCCGCTCCTCCTCCCCCTTCACCTGTCCGGTGCTCCGCTCCTCCTCCCCCCTCTCCGGTGCTCCCCTCCTCCTCCCCCCTTCACCTGTCCGGTGATCCGTTCCCCCCCCCCATCACCTGTCCGGTGCTCCGCTCCTCCTCCCCCCATCACCTGTTCGGTGCTCCGTTCCTCCCCCCTCTCACCTGTCCGGTGCTCCGTTCCTCCCCCCCTCACCTGTCCGGTGCTCCGCTCCTGCTCCCCCCATCACCTGTTCGGTGCTCCGTTCCTCCCCCCTCTCACCTGTCCGGTGCTCCGTTCCTCCCCCCCTCACCTGTCCGGTGCTCCGCTCCTCCTCCCCCCTCACCTGTCCGGTGCTCAGCTCCTCCTCCCCCCTCTCACCTGTCCGGTGCTCCACTCCTCCTCCCCCCTCACCTGTCCGGTGCTCCGCTCCTCCTCCCCCCTCACCTGTCCGGTGCTCTGCTCCTCCTCCCCCCCTCACCTGTCCGGTGCTCCGTTCCTCCCCCCCTCACGTGTCCGGTGCTCCGTTCCCCCCCCATCACCTGTCCGGTGCTCTGCTCCTCCTCCCCCCTCACCTGTCCGGTGCTCAGCTCCTCCTCCTCCCTCTCACCTGTCCGGTGCTCCGCTCCTCCTCCCCCCTCACCTGTCCGGTGCTCTGCTCCTCCTCCCCCCTCACCTGTCCGGTGCTCTGCTCCTCCTCCCCCCTCACCTGTCCGGTGCTCTGCTCCTCCTCCCCCCTCACCTGTCCGGTGCTCTGTTCCTCCCCCCCTCACCTGAGCGGTGCTCCGTTCCTCCCCCCCTCACCTGTCCGGTGCTCCGTTCCTCCCCCCTCACCTGTCCGGTGCTCCGTTCCCCCCCCCATCACCTGTCCGGTGCTCTGCTCCTCCTCCCCCCTCACCTGTCCGGTGCTCAGCTCCTCCTCCCCCCTCTCACCTGTCCGGTGCTCCGCTCCTCCTCCCCCCTCACCTGTCCGGTGCTCTGCTCCTCCTCCCCCCTCACCTGTCCGGTGCTCTGCTCCTCCTCCCCCCTCACCTGTCCGGTGCTCTGTTCCCCCCCCCCTCACCTGAGCGGTGCTCCGTTCCTCCCCCCCTCACCTGTCCGGTGCTCCGTTCCTCCCCCCCTCACCTGTCCGGTGCTCCGTTCCTCCCCCCCTCACCTGTCCGGTGGTCCGCTCCTCCTCCCCCCTCACCTGTCCGGTGGTCCGCTCCTCCTCCTCCCCCCTTACCTGTTCGGTGGTCCGCTCCTCCTCCTCCCCCCTCACCTGTCCGATGGTCCGCTCCTCCTCCCCCCTCTCACCTGTTCGGTGGTCCGCTCCTCCTCCCCTCTCATCTGTCTGGTAGTCCGCTCCTCCTCCCCCCTCATCTGTCTGGTGATCCGCTCTTCCTCCCCCCTCATCTGTCTGGTGCTCCGCTCTTCCTCCCCCCTCTCACCTGTCCGGCGCTCCGCTCCTCCTTCTCCCCCTTCTCCGGTGGTCCGCCTCTCCTCCTCCTCCCCCCTCTCACCTGTCCGGTGGTCCGCTCCTCCTTCTCTCCCCATTCACCTTTCCGGTGGTCCGTCTCTCCTCCTCCCCCCTCACCTGTCCGGTGGTCCGCCTCTCCTCCTCCCCCCTCACCTGTCCGGTGGTCCGCCTCTCCTCCTCCCCCCCTCACCTGTCCGGTGGTCCGCCTCTCCTCCTCCCCCCCTCACCTGTCCGGTGGTCCGCCTCTCCTCCTCCCCCCTTACTTGTCTGGTGGTCCGCCTCTCCTCCCTCCCACTCTCACCTGTCCGGTGGTCTGCCATTCCTCCTCCCCCCTCTCACCTGTCCGGTGGTCCACTCCTCCTCCCCCCTCACCTGTCCGGTGGTCAATCTCTCCTCCTCCCCCCCCCTCACCTGTCTGGTGATCTGCCTCTCCTCCTCCCCCTATCGCCTGTTCGGTGGTCCGCCTCTCCTCCTCCTCCCCCTCACCTGTCCGGTGGTCCGCCTCTCCTTTTCCCCCCTTTCACCTGTCCGGTGGTCCGCCTCTCCTCCTCCCCCTCTCACCTGTCCAGTGGTCCGCTCCTCCTCCCCCCTCTCACCTGTCTGGTGTTCCGCTCCTCCTCCTCCCCCCTCTCACCTGTCCGGTGGTCTGCTCCTCCTCCCCCCTCACCTGTCCGGTGGTCCACCTCTCCTCCCCCTCTAACCTGTCGGGTGGTCTGCTCCTCCTCCCCCTCACCTGTCTGGTGGTCCACCTCTCCTCCTCCCCCCCTCACTTGTCCGGTGGTCCACCTCTCCTCCTCCCCCACTCACTTGTCAGGTGGACCACCTCTCCTCCTCCCCCCCTCACCTGTCTGGTGGTCCGCCTCTCCTCCTCCCCCCTCACCTGTCCGGTGCTCCGTTCCTCCCCCCCTTACCTGTCCGGTGCTCCGTCCCCCCCCCCATCACCTGTCCGGTGCTCCGCTCCTCCTCCCCCTTCACCTGTCCGGTGCTCCGCTCCTCCTCCCCCCTCTCCGGTGCTCCCCTCCTCCTCCCCCCTTCACCTGTCCGGTGATCCGTTCCCCCCCCCCATCACCTGTCCGGTGCTCCGCTCCTCCTCCCCCCATCACCTGTTCGGTGCTCCGTTCCTCCCCCCTCTCACCTGTCCGGTGCTCCGTTCCTCCCCCCCTCACCTGTCCGGTGCTCCGCTCCTGCTCCCCCCATCACCTGTTCGGTGCTCCGTTCCTCCCCCCTCTCACCTGTCCGGTGCTCCGTTCCTCCCCCCCTCACCTGTCCGGTGCTCCGCTCCTCCTCCCCCCTCACCTGTCCGGTGCTCAGCTCCTCCTCCCCCTCTCACCTGTCCGGTGCTCCACTCCTCCTCCCCCCTCACCTGTCCGGTGCTCCGCTCCTCCTCCCCCCTCACCTGTCCGGTGCTCTGCTCCTCCTCCCCCCCTCACCTGTCCGGTGCTCCGTTCCTCCCCCCCTCACCTGTCCGGTGCTCCGTTCCCCCCCCATCACCTGTCCGGTGCTCTGCTCCTCCTCCCCCCTCACCTGTCCGGTGCTCAGCTCCTCCTCCCCCCTCTCACCTGTCCGGTGCTCCGCTCCTCCTCCCCCCTCACCTGTCCGGTGCTCTGCTCCTCCTCCCCCCTCACCTGTCCGGTGCTCTGCTCCTCCTCCCCCCTCACCTGTCCGGTGCTCTGTTCCTCCCCCCCTCACCTGAGCGGTGCTCCGTTCCTCCCCCCCTCACCTGTCCGGTGCTCCGTTCCTCCCCCCTCACCTGTCCGGTGCTCCGTTCCTCCCCCCCCTCACCTGTCCGGTGCTCCGCTCCTCCTACTCCCCTCACCTGTCCGGTGCTCTGCTCCTCCTCCCCCCTCACCTGTCCTGTGCTCCGTTCCTCCTCTCCCCCTCACCTGTCCGATGCTCCGTCCCCCCCCCTCACCTGTCCGATGCTCCGTCCCCCCCCTCACCTGTCCGGTGCTCGGTCCCCCCCCCACCTGTCCGGTGCTCCGTCCCCCCCCTCACCTGTCCAGTGCTCCGTCCCCCCCCTCACCTGTCCAGTGCTCCGTTCCACCCCCCCTCACCTGTCCGGTGCTCCGTTCCTCCTCCCCCCTCACCTGTCCGGTGCTCCGCTCCTCCTCCTCCCCCCTCACCTGTCCGGTGCTCCGCTCCTCCTCCCCCCCTCACCTGTCCGGTGCTCCGCTCCTCCTCCTCCCTCACCTGTCCGGTGCTCCGCTCCTCCGCCCCCTCACCTGTCCGGTGCTCCACTCCTCCTCCCCCCTCACCTGTCCGGTGCTCCGCTCCTCCTCCTCCCCCCCTCACCTGGCCGGTGCTCTGCTCCTCCTCCCGCTCTCACCTGTCCGGTGCTCCTCTCCTCCTCCCCCCTCACCTGTCCGGTGCTCCGCTCCTCCTCCTCCCCCCCTCACCTGTCCGGTGCTCCGCTCCTCCTCCCCCCCCTCACCTGTCCGGTGCTCCGCTCCTCCTCCTCCCTCACCTGTCCGGTGCTCCGCTCCTCCTCCTCCCTCACCTGTCCGGTGCTCCGCTCCTCCGCCCCCTCACCTGTCCAGTGCTCCGCTCCTCCTCCCCCCTCACCTGTCCGGTGCTCCGCTCCTCCCTCACCTGTCCGGTGCTCCGCTCCTCCTCCTCCCTCACCTGTCCGGTGCTCCGCTCCTCCGCCCCCCCTCACCTGTCCGGTGCTCCGCTCCTCCTCCCTCCTCACCTGTCCGGTGCTCCGCTCCTCCTCCTCCCTCACCTGTCCGGTGCTCCGCTCCTCCCCCCCTCACCTGTCCGGTGCTCCGCTCCTCCTCCTCCCCCCTCACCTGTCCGGTGCTCCGCTCCTCCTCCTCCCCTCTCACCTGTCCAGTGCTCCCCTTCTCCTCCCCCTCTCACCTGTCCGGTGCTCCGCTCCTCCCCCCCTCACCTGTCCAATGCTCCGCTCCTCCTCCTCCCCCCTCTCACCTGTCCGGTGCTCCTCCCCCCCTCACCTGTCCGGTGCTCCGCTCCTCCTCCCCCCTCACCTGTCCGGTGCTCCGCTCCTCCTCCCCCCTCACCTGTCCGGTGCTCCGCTCCTCCCCCCTCACCTGTCCGGAGCTCCTCCTCCTCCCCTCTCACCTGTCCGGTGCTCCGCTCCTCCTCCCCCCTCACCTGTCCAGTGCTCCGCTCCTCCTCCCCCCCTCACCTGTCCGGTGCTCCGCTCCTCCTCCCCCCCTCACCTGTCCGGTGCTCCTCCTCCTCCCCCTCACCTGTCCGGTGCTCCTCCTCCCCCCTCTCACCTGTCCGGTGCTCCGCTCCTCCTCCCCCCTCACCTGTCCGGTGCTCCGCTCCTCCCCCCTCACCTGTCCAATGCTCCGCTCCTCCTCCTCCCCCCTCTCACCTGTCCGGTGCTCCTCCTCCCCCCCTCACCTGTCCAGTGCTCCGCTCCTCCCCCTCTCACCTGTCCGGTGCTGCGCTCCTCCTCCCCTCTCACCTGTCCGGTGCTCCTCCTCCTCCCCCCTCACCTGTCCGGTGCTCCGCTCCTCCTCCCCCCCTCACCTGTCCGGTGCTCATCTCCTCCTCCTCCTCCCTCACCTGTCTGGTGCTCCGCTCCTCCTCCCTTATCACCTGTCCGGTACTCCGCTTCTCCCCCCCTCACCTGTCCGGTGCTCCGCTCCTCCTCCTCCCCCCCTCACCTGTCCGGTGCTCCGCTCCTCCTCCTCCCCTCTCACCTGTCCAGTGCTCCCCTTCTCACCTGTCCGGTGCTCCGCTCCTCCCCCCCTCACCTGTCCAATGCTCCGCTCCTCCTCCTCCCCCCTCTCACCTGTCCGGTGCTCCTCCCCCCCTCACCTGTCCCGTGCTCCTCCTCCTCCCTCCTCACCTGTCCGGTACTCCGCTTCTCCCCCCCTCACCTGTCCGGTGCTCCGCTCCTCCTCCTCCCCCCCTCACCTGTCCGGTGCTCCGCTCCTCCTCCTCCCCTCTCACCTGTCCAGTGCTCCCCTTCTCCTCCCCCTCTCACCTGTCCGGTGCTCCGCTCCTCCTCCCCCCTCACCTGTCCGGTGCTCCGCTCCTCCTCCCCCCTCACCTGTCCGGTGCTCCGCTCCTCCCCCCTCACCTGTCCCGTGCTCCTCCTCCTCCCCTCTCACCTGTCCGGTGCTCCGCTCCTCCTCCCCCCTCACCTGTCCGGTGCTCCGCTCCTTCTCCCCCCCTCACCTGTCCGGTGCTCCGCTCCTCCTCCCCTCTCACCTGTCCGGTGCTCCTCCTCCTCCCCCTCACCTGTCCGGTGCTCTTCCTCCCCCCCTCTCACCTGTCCGGTGCTCCGCTCCTCCTCCCCCCTCACCTGTCCGGTGCTCCGCTCCTCCCCCTCTCACCTGTCCGGTGCTCCTCCTCCTCCCCCTCTCACCTGTCCGGTACTCCGCTCCTCCTCCCCTCTCACCTGTCCGGTGCTCCGCTCCTCCTCCTCCCCCCTCACCTGTCCGGTGCTCCGCTCCTCCTCCCCCTCTCACCTGTCCGGTGCTCCGCTCCTCCTCCTCCCCCCTCACCTGTCCGGTGCTTCGCTCCTCCCCCCCTCACCTGTCCGGTGCTCCGCTCCTCCTCCTCCCCCTCTCAGCTGTCCGGTGCTCCGCTCCTCCTCCCCCCCTCACCTGTCCGGTGCTCCCCTTCTCCTCCTCCCCCCTCACCTGTCCGGTGCTCCGCTCCTCCTCCTCCCCTCTCACCTGTCCGGTGCTCCGCTCCTCCCCCCCCTCACCTGTCCGGTGCTCCACTCCTCCTCCCCCCTCACCTGTCCGGTGCTCCTCTCCTCCTCCTCCCCTCTCACCTGTCCGGTGCTCCGCTCCTCCTCCTCCCCTCTCACCTGTCCGGTGCTCCGCTCCTCCTCCCCCCCTCACCTGTCCGGTGCTCCGCTCCTCCCCCCCCCACCTGTCCGGTGCTCCGCTCCTCCCCCCCCACCTGTCCGGTGCTCCGCTCCTCCTCCTCCCCCCTCACCTGTCCGGTGCTCCGCTCCTCCTCCTCCCCCCTCACCTGTCCGGTGCTCCGCTCCTCCTCCTCCCCCCTCACCTGTCCGGTGCTCCGCTCCTCCTCCTCCCCCCCTCACCTGTCCGGTGCTCCGCTCCTCCTCCTCCCTCACCTGTCCGGTGCTCCGCTCCTCCTCCCCCTCTCACCTGTCCGGTGCTCCGCTCCTCCTCCTCCCCCTCTCACCTGTCCGGTGCTCCGCTCCTCCTCCTCCCCCTCTCAGCTGTCCGGTGCTCCGCTCCTCCCCCCTCACCTGTCCGGTGCTCCACTCCTCCTCCTCCCTCACCTGTCCGGTGCTCCGCTCCTCCTCCCCCTCTCACCTGTCCGGTGCTCCGCTCCTCCTCCTCCCCCTCTCACCTGTCCGGTGCTTCGCTCCTCCCCCCCTCACCTGTCCGGTGCTCCGCTCCTCCTCCTCCCCCCCTCACCTGTCCGGTGCTCCGCTCCTCCTCCTCCCCCCTCACCTGTCCGGTGCTCCGCTCCTCCCCCCTCACCTGTCCGGTGCTCCTCTCCTCCTCCCCCCTCACCTGTCCGGTGCTCCGCTCCTCCTCCCCCCCTCACCTGTCCGGTGCTCCGCTCCTCCCCCCTCACCTGTCCGGTGCTCCGCTCCTCCTCCCCCCCTCACCTGTCCGGTGCTCCCCTCCTCCTCCCCCCTCTCACTTGTCCGGTGCTCCGCTCCTCCTCCTCCCTCACCTGTCCGGTGCTCCGCTCCTCCTCCCCCCTCACCTGTCCGGTGCTCCGCTCCTCCTCCCCCCTCACCTGTCCGGTGCTCCGCTCCTCCTCCTCCCCCGGCTCCCCGGTACTCTCATCCCGCACAGGCCTCGCTATCACTGCGCATGCGCCGGGAAGGGAAGTAAACTACAACAGCGTCCAGCGCCGAGCATTCAAACTTCACAATCTTTATTAACAACGACACCGGGGTGAACAGAGAACAGCCGGAATATAGAGAGAAAACGGTGTACTATTATCTGTCCGGGTGTGTTACAGGACATCTCCGGGCGATTTACCGTCCGGTATAAAAGAACAGATAACAGTTTACCGTGAGGATACACGAGCTGGAAATCCAACCATTAAAATGGCGGACCAATTCTCTTTAGGCGACAACTGTGTAGACCGGAAGTGGGCGGAGATCACGCGCTTCTCATCTACAGACTGCCTCATGTGTTTTATAGTCAGGTGCCGGACACGCCCACAAATAGTTTCCAACCAATCAGCGGCGCCTGTCAAATGAATCACATGACAGCAGCAACCAGAATCACGGCCAGAGCTGAGACTGAGAGCAGCTGGAGGTAAGTGAGGGGCCACAGCCTGAGCCAGGGGCCACACTGACTGCCAGGGGCCACACTGACAGCCAGGGGCCACACTGAGCAGTGACACAGCTAGGGGCCACACTGATCAGTGACACAGCCAAGGGCCACACTGACAGCCGGGGGCCACACTGACAGCCAGGGGCCACACTGATCAGTGACACAGCCAAGGGCCACACTGACAGCCGGGGGCCACACTGACAGCCGGGGGCCACACTGACAGCTAGGGGCCACACTGATCAGTGACACAGCCAGGGGCCACACTGAGCAGTGGCACAGCTAGGGGCCACACTGATCAGTGACACAGCTAGGGGGCCACACTGAGCAGTGACACAGCAAGGGGCCACACTGACAGCCGGGGGCCACACTGATCAGTGACACAGCCGGGGGCCACACTGACAGCCGGGGGCCACACTGATCAGTGACACAGCCGGGGGCCACACTGACAGCCGGGGGCCACACTGACAGCCAGGGGCCACACTGATCAGTGACACAGCCAGGGGCCACACTGATCAGTGACACAGCCAGGGGCCACACTGAGCAGTGACACAGCCAGGGGCCACACTGAGCAGTGACACAGCTAGGGGCCACACTGATCAGTGACACAGCTAGGGGCCACACTGATCAGTGACACAGCCAAGGGCCACACTGACAGCCGGGGGCCACACTGACAGCCGGGGGCCACACTGACAGCTAGGGGCCACACTGATCAGTGACACAGCCAGGGGCCACACTGATCAGTGACACAGCCAAGGGCCACACTGACAGCCGGGGGCCACACTGACAGCTAGGGGCCACACTGATCAGTGACACAGCCAGGGGCCACACTGAGCAGTGGCACAGCTAGGGGCCACACTGATCAGTGACACAGCTAGGGGGCCACACTGAGCAGTGACACAGCAAGGGGCCACACTGACAGCCGGGGGCCACACTGATCAGTGACACAGCCGGGGGCCACACTGACAGCCGGGGGCCACACTGATCAGTGACACAGCCGGGGGCCACACTGACAGCCGGGGGCCACACTGACAGCCAGGGGCCACACTGATCAGTGACACAGCCAGGGGCCACACTGATCAGTGACACAGCCAGGGGCCACACTGAGCAGTGACACAGCCAGGGGCCACACTGAGCAGTGACACAGCCAGGGGCCACACTGAGCAGTGACACAGCTAGGGGCCACACTGATCAGTGACACAGCTAGGGGCCACACTGATCAGTGACACAGCCAGGGGCCACACTGACAGCCAGGGGCCACACTGAGCAGTGACACAGCCAGGGGCCACACTGACAGCCAGGGGCCACACTGATCAGTGACACAGCTAGGGGCCACACTGAGCAGTGACACAGCTAGGGGCCACACTGATCAGTGACACAGCCAGGGGCCACACTGATCAGTGACACAGCTAGGGGCCACACTGATCAGTGACACAGCCAGGGGCCACACTGATCAGTGACACAGCCAGGGGCCACACTGAGCAGTGACACAGCCAGGGGCCACACTGATCAGTGACACAGCCAGGGGCCACACTGACAGCCAGGGGCCACACTGACAGCCAGGGGCCACACTGAGCAGTGACACAGCTAGGGGCCACACTGACAGCCAGGGGCCACACTGATCAGTGACACAGCTAGGGGCCACACTGATCAGTGACACAGCTAGGGGCCACACTGATCAGTGACACAGCTAGGGGGCCACACTGATCAGTGACACAGCTAGGGGGCCACACTGAGCAGTGACACAGCCAGGGGCCACACTGACAGCCGGGGGCCACACTGATCAGTGACACAGCCGGGGGCCACACTGACAGCCGGGGGCCACACTGACAGCCAGGGGCCACACTGATCAGTGACACAGCCAGGGGCCACACTGATCAGTGACACAGCCAGGGGCCACAAAGATCAGTGACACAGCCAGGGGCCACACTGAGCAGTGACACAGCCAGGGGCCACACTGAGCAGTGACACAGCCAGGGGCCACACTGAGCAGTGACACAGCCAGGGGCCACACTGAGCAGTGACACAGCCAGGGGCCACACTGATCAGTGACACAGCTAGGGGCCACACTGATCAGTGACACAGCTAGGGGCCACACTGATCAGTGACACAGCTAGGGGCAACACTGATCAGTGACACAGCTAGGGGCCACACTGATCAGTGACACAGCCAGGGGCCACACTGATCAGTGACACAGCCAGGGGCCACACTGATCAGTGACACAGCTAGGGGCCACACTGATCAGTGACACAGCCAGGGGCCACACTGATCAGTGACACAGCTAGGGGGCCACACTGAGCAGTGACACAGCCAGGGGCCACACTGACAGCCGGGGGCCACACTGATCAGTGACACAGCCGGGGGCCACACTGACAGCCGGGGGCCACACTGACAGCCAGGGGCCACACTGATCAGTGACACAGCCAGGGGCCACACTGATCAGTGACACAGCCAGGGGCCACAAAGATCAGTGACACAGCCAGGGGCCACACTGAGCAGTGACACAGCCAGGGGCCACACTGAGCAGTGACACAGCCAGGGGCCACACTGAGCAGTGACACAGCCAGGGGCCACACTGAGCAGTGACACAGCTAGGGGCCACACTGATCAGTGACACAGCTAGGGGCCACACTGATCAGTGACACAGCTAGGGGCCACACTGATCAGTGACACAGCTAGGGGCCACACTGATCAGTGACACAGCTAGGGGCCACACTGATCAGTGACACAGCTAGGGGCCACACTGATCAGTGACACAGCTAGGGGCCACACTGATCAGTGACACAGCCAGGGGCCACACTGATCAGTGACACAGCCAGGGGCCATAACAACCAGGGGCCACACTGACACCTCATATCCTGGGGCCACACTGACACCTCATATCCTGGGGCCACACTGACCAGTACTACAGCCCAGAATCTGAGGGACAATCCACAACGCACCCGACACGTCGTTTTTGTGGTCCATCATCACCCTTTATCAGGGACTGACCGAAGACTGTGATTGGACGGGGAGTGAAGAGGACCTGTAATTGTCTCACTGATGAAGGGGGGGGGGGTGATGGACCCCGGAAATGTGTGAGGAGCAGTGTGAGGACCTCCTAGCAGTGTGAGGACCTCCTAGCAGTGTGAGGACCTCCTAGCAGTGTGAGGACCTCCTCCTAGCAGTGTGAGGACCTCCTCCTAGCAGTGTGAGGACCCCCTCCTAGCAGTGTGAGGACCCCCTCCTAGCAGTGTGAGGACCCCCTCCTAGCAGTGTGAGGACCTCCTCCTAGCAGTGTGAGGACCTCCTAGCAGTGTGAGGACCTCCTAGCAGTGTGAGGACCTCCTCCTAGCAGTGTGAGGACCCCCTCCTAGCAGTGTGAGGACCCCCTCCTAGCAGTGTGAGGACCTCCTCCTAGCAGTGTGAGGACCTCCTCCTAGCAGTGTGAGGACCTCCTAGCAGTGTGAGGACCTCCTAGCAGTGTGAGGACCTCCTCCTAGCAGTGTGAGGACCTTCCATTTCCATTTTTGTTCATTACTCTACAAAGCGGGGAGATCCTTGGGGGTGGAGACGACTCTTGCCAGGAACAGGGTCACCTCCATCATCCTCCTCCAATAAGAATATGGATCAGATCTCCCAGACAGGTCCAGGGCTCTTCTTCCACTTCCCACATCCGGAATATTATCGCTCTCATTGTTCTTCCTGGGGAGAATCCCCCCATTTCCTGTCCTGAGGAGAACACCAGAAATGCCTATGAATCTCCAGTTGGGGTCACACTACATGAGGAGATTTGGTGGAGCTTAGGTTGTATTGTGTGGGTTTTGGGTGGAGTGAAGATGGTGGTTGCGGGTGATGCTGGTTGGGCTCGGTGGTTGCGGGTGATGCTGGTTGGGCTCGGTGGTTGCGGACGGTCCTGGTTGGGCTTGGTGGTTGCGGGTGATCCTGGTTGGGCTCGGTGGTTGCGGGTGGTCCTGGTTGGGCTCGGTGGTTGTGGTTGTTCCTGGTTGGGCTCGGTGGTTGTGGTTGTTCCTGGTTGGGCTCTGTGGTTGCGGGTGATCCTGGTTGGGCTCTGTTGTTGCGGGTGGTCCTGGTTGGGCTCTGTTGTTGCGGGTGGTCCTGGTTGGGCTCTGTGGTTGCGGGTGATCCTAGTTGGGCTCTGTTGTTGCGGGTGGTCCTGGTTGGGCTCTGTGGTTGCGGGTGGTCCTGGTTGGGCTCGGTGGTTGCGGGTGGTCCTGGTTGGGCTCTGTGGTTGCGGGTGGTCCTGGTTGGGCTCTGTTGTTGCGGGTGGTCCTGGTTGGGCTCTGTGGTTGCGGGTGATCCTGGTTGGGCTCTGTTGTTGCGGGTGGTCCTGGTTGGGCTCGGTGGTTGGGGTTGTTCCTGGTTGGGCTCTGTGGTTGCAGGTGATCCTGGTTGGGCTCGGTGGTTGCGGGTGGTCCTGGTTGGGCTCGGTGGTTGCGGGTGGTCCTGGTTGGGCTCGGTGGTTGCGGGTGGTCCTGGTTGGGCTCGGTGGTTGCGGGTGGTCCTGGTTGGGCTCGGTGGTTGCGGGTGGTCCTGGTTGGGCTCGGTGGTTGCGGGTGGTCCTGGTTGGGCTCGGTGGTTGCGGGTGGTCCTGGTTGGGCTCGGTGGTTGCGGGTGGTCCTGGTTGGGCTCGGTGGTTGCGGGTGGTCCTGGTTGGGCTCGGTGGTTGCGGGTGATCCTGGTTGGGCTCGGTGGTTGCGGGTGATCCTGGTTGGGCTCGGTGGCTGCGGGTGGTCCTGGTTGGGCTCTGTGGTTGCTGTGGTCCTGGTTGGGCTCTGTGGTTGCGGGTGGTCCTGGTTGGGCTCGGTGGTTGCGGTTGTTCCTGGTTGGGCTCTGTGGTTGCGGGTGGTTCTGGTTGGGCTCGGTGGTTGCGGGTGATCCTGGTTGGGCTCGGTGGCTGCGGGTGGTCCTGGTTGGGCTCGGTGGTTGCGGGTGATCCTGGTTGGGCTCTGTGGTTGCGGGTGGTCCTGGTTGGGCTCTGTGGTTGCGGGTGATCCTGGTTGGGCTCGGTGGTTGCGGGTGGTCCTGGTTGGGCTCGGTAGTTGCGGGTGATCCTGGTTGGGCTCGGTGGTTGCGGGTGGTCCTGGTTGGGCTCGGTGGTTGCGGGTGATCCTGGTTGGGCTCGGTGGTTGAGGGTGGTCCTGGTTTGGCTCGGTGGTTGAGGGTGGTCCTGGTTGGGCTCTGTGGTTGCGGGTGGTCCTGGTTGGGCTCGGTGGTTGCGGGTGGTCCTGGTTGGGCTCGGTGATTGCGGGTGGTCCTGGTTGGGCTCTGTGGTTGCGGGGTGGTCCTGGTTGGGCTCGGTGGTTGCAGGTGATCCTGGTTGGGCTCGGTGGTTGCGGGTGGTCCTGGTTGGGCTCGGTGGTTGCGGGTGGTCCTGGTTGGGCTCGGTGGTTGCGGGGTGGTCCTGGTTGGGCTCGGTGGTTGCAGGTGATCCTGGTTGGGCTCGGTGGTTGCAGGTGATCCTGGTTGGGCTCGGTGGTTGCGGGTGGTCCTGGTTGGGCTCGGTGGTTGCGGGTGGTCCTGGTTGGGCTCGGTGATTGCGGGTGGTCCTGGTTGGGCTCTGTGGTTGCGGGGTGGTCCTGGTTGGGCTCGGTGGTTGCAGGTGATCCTGGTTGGGCTCGGTGGTTGCAGGTGATCCTGGTTGGGCTCGGTGGTTGCGGGTGGTCCTGGTTGGGCTCGGTGGTTGCGGGTGGTCCTGGTTGGGCTCGGTGGTTGCGGGGTGGTCCTGGTTGGGCTCGGTGGTTGCGGGGTGGTCCTGGTTGGGCTCGGTGGTTGTAGGTGATCCTGGTTGGGCTCGGTGGTTGCGGGTGGTCCTTTTTGGGCTCGGTGGTTGTAGGTGATCCTGGTTGGGCTCTGTGGTTGCGGTTGTTCCTGGTTGGGCTCTGTGGTTGTAGATCATTGGTGCTCAACCTGTGGCCCTCCAGTTGTTGCGGAACTACAAGTCCCATCATGCCTCTGCCTTTGGGAGTCAGCCTTGCAATGCCTCATGGGATTTCCCCAGCAGCTGGAGGACCACAGGTTGAGCACCGATGTTGAAGATGATTCTGGTTGTGTTGAGACCCTCAGCTTTCTGTGGTAGATCTGCACCTGGTTCCGGAGTTTCATTTGCATATTTCGCTACCCAGAGGTTGGAAACCCCCGGTGTGGGGGAGGGGGAAGGTGATGCAGGTGATGGTTGGTAAGTGAGGCCTCCATGCTCCTTCTATGGAAAAGATCTGATTCTGGTCATTGTTTGTTGGGGGGGGGGGGGGGAGATTATTAGCCGTCTCTCTGTCCACCCACAGAGTGGATGTTTACCACACGTGTCACCGCAGTGTGGAAACCAACCTCACTTCTGCTTTCTGTACCCACAGTGCGGGGGAGGGGGGAAGCCTCGGAGGGTATCTTTGCAGATATGAGATCTCTGGGTTAGGTGCAGACGTGCATTGAAGGTGAATATGATCTACAGATGTGTCCCGTGTGTCTGGTGTGTCCGTCTGTCTGTGTCCGGTGTATTTGGTGGGAGGAAGTGTCCGATGTGTTGCTCTGTGGGTCGGTGTGGTCCAGACTCGGGTCACTCTTTAAGACTTTGCACCTTCACCTCTTATATAGATGTGCAAATGTTGGCATCTCCCACACACACCCAGCTGGGCCTGTTCATATCTGACCCCCCCAACCTGCACCAGGAGTGTTTCAGCGGGAGGACTTGTCCGAGGGTGTGTGTGGGGGACGTGTTGGGGGTGTGTGGGGGCGGGAGGATGTGTCCAGGGGGTGTGTGGGGGCGGGAGGATGTGTCCAGGGGGTGTGTGGGGACGGGAGGATGTGTCCAGAGGGTTTGTGGGGGCGGGAGAATGTGTCCGGAGGGTGTGTGGGGGCGGAAGAATGTGTCCGGAGGGTGTTTGGGGGGACGTGTTCGGGTGGGTGGGGGCGTGGGGACGTGTCCGGGTGTGTGGGGTCAGGAGGACGTGTCCGGGTTTGTGGGGGCGGGAGGGTGTGGAGGGCGGGAGGACGGGAGGATGTGGAGGGCGGGAGGCCGTGTCGGGTGTGTGGAGGGCGGGAGGAAGTGTTCAGTGTGGGGGCGGGAGGACGTGTCGGGTGCATGGGGGCGGAAGGATGTGGAGGGCGGGAGGATGTGACGGGTGTGTGGGGGCGGGAGGATGTGACGGGTGTTTGGGGGCGGTAGGATGTGACGGGTGTGTGGGGGCGGGAGGATGTGGAGGGCGGGAGGACGTGACGGGTGTGTGGGGGCGGGAGGCTGTGGAGGGCGGGAGGACGTGTCGGGTGTGTGGGGGCGGGAGGACGTGACAGGTGTGTGGGGGCGGGAGGATGTGCAGGGTGTGTGGGGGGTGGGAGGACGTGACGGGTGTGTTGGGGCGGGAGGACTTGACGGGTGTTTGGGGGCGGGAGGATGTGGAGGGCGAGTTGATGTGACGGGTGTGTGGGGGGCGGGAGGATGTGGAGGGCGGGAGAACGTGTCGGGTGTGTGGGGGCGGGAGGAAGTGTTCGGTGTGTGGGGGCGAGAGGACGTGTCAGGTGTGTGGGGGGTGGGAGGATGTGGAGGGCGGGAGGACGTGTCGGGTGTGTGGGAGCGGGAGAATGTGGAGGGTGGGAGGACGTGTCAGGTGTGTGAGGGCGGGAGGATGTGTCGGGTGTGTGGAGGGTGGGAGGACGTGTCGGGTGTGTGGAGGGTGGGAGGTCATGTCGGGTGTGTGGGGGAGGGAGAATGTGGAGGGTGGGAGGACGTGTCGGGTGTGTGGGGGCTGGAGAATGTGACGGGTGTGTGGAGGGTGGGAGAACGTGTCGGGTGTGTGTGAGGCGGGAGGATGTGGAGGGCGGGAGGACGCGTCGGATGTGTGGAGGGTGGGAGGACGTGTCGGGTGTGTGGAGGGTGGGAGGATGTGTCGGGTGTGTGGGGGCGGGAGGATGTGTCGGGTGTGTGGGTGCGGGAGGAAGTGTCCGGTGTGTGGAGGGCGGGAGGACGTGTCGGGTGTGTGGAGGGTGGGAGGACGTGTCGGGTGTGTGGAGGGCGGGAGGACGTGTCGGGTGTGTGGAGGGCGGGAGGACGTGTCGGGTGTGTGGAGGGTGGGAGGACGTGTCGGGTGTGTGGGGGCGGGAGGAAGTGTTCGGTGTGTGGAGGGCGGGAGGACGTGTCGGGTGTGTGGAGGGGGGAGGACGTGTCGGGTGTGTGGGGGCGGGAGAATGTGGAGGGTGGGAGGACGTGACGGGTGTGTGGAGGGTGGGAGGACGTGACGGGTGTGTGGAGAGTGGGAGGACGTGTCGGGTGTGTGGAGGGCAGGAGGATGTGGAGGGCGAGAGGATGTGTCGGGTGTGTGGGGGCGGGAGGAAGTGTTCGGTGTGTGGGGGCGGGAGGACGTGTCAGGTGTGTGGGGGGCGGGAGGATGTGGAGGGTGGGAGGACGTGTCAGGTGTGTGAGGGGCGGGAGGATGTGGAGGGTGGGAGGACGTGTCGGGTGTGTGGGGGCGAGAGGAAGTGTTCAGTGTGTGGGGGCGGGAGCATGTGGAGGGCCGGAGGACGTGTCGGGTGTGTGGAGGGTGGAAGGATGTGGAGGGCGAGAGAATGTGGAGGGCCGGAGGACGTGTCAGGTGTGTGGGGGCGGGAGAATGTGGAGGGCCAGAGGACGTGTCGGGTGTGTGGAGAGTGGGAGGATGTGAAGGGGGGGAGAATGTGGAGGGCGGGAGGACGTGTCGGGTGTGTGGAGGGTGCGAGGATGTGGAGGGCGGGAGGACGTGTTGGGTGTGTGGAGGGTGGGAGGACATGTCGGGTGTGTTGGGGCAGAAGGATGTGGGGGGCGGGAGGACGTGTCGGTGTGGGGAGGGCGGGAGGACGTGTCGGGTGTGTGGAGGGTGGGAGGACGTGTCGGGTGTGTTGGGGCGGGAGGATGTGGAGGGTGAGAGGACGTGTCGGGTGTGTGGGGGCGGGAGGATGTGGGGGGCGGGAGGACGTGTCGGTGTGTGGAGGGCGGGAGGATGTGTCGGGTGTGTGGAGGGTGGGAGGACGTGTCGGGTGTGTGGGGGGCAGAAGGATGTGGAGGGCGGGAGGACGTGTCGGGTGTTAGGGCGGGAGGACATGTCGGGTGTTGGGGTGGGAGGACATGTTGGGTGTTGGGGTGGGGACGTGTCGGTGTGTGGAGGGCGGGAGGATGTGTCGGGTGTGTGGAGGGTGGGAGGATGTGTCGGGTGTGTGGAGGGCGGGAGGACGTGGAGGGTGGGAGGAGGTGTCGGGTGTTTGGAGGGCTGGAGGATGTGGAGGATGTGTCGAGGATGTGGGGGCGGGTGGATGTGGTGGGTGGAGGGACGTTTCGGGTGTGTGGAGGGTGGGAGGACGTGTCGGGTGTGTGGAGGGCGGGAGGATGTGCAGGGTGGGAGGACGTGTCGGGTGTGTGGAGGGTGGGAGGACGTGTCGGGTGTGTGGAGGGTGGGAGGACGTGTCGGGTGTGTGGAGGGTGGGAGGACGTGTCGGGTGTGTGGAGGGTGGGAGGACGTGTCGGGTGTTCGGAGGGCGGGAGGACGTGTCGGGTGTTCGGAGGGCGGGAGGACGTGTCGGGTGTGTGGAGGGTGGGAGGATGTGTCGAGTCTGTGGGGGCAGGAGGATGTGGGGGGCGGGTGGATGTGGAGGGTGGGGGGACGTTTTGGGTGTGTTGAGGGTGGGAGGACGTGTCGGGTGTGTGGAGGGCGGGAGGATGTGCAGGGTGGGAGGACGTGTCGGGTGTGTGGAGGGTGGGAGGACGTGTCGGGTGTGTGGAGGGTGGGAGGACGTGTCGGGTGTGTGGAGGGTGGGAGGACGTGTCGGGTGTGTGGAGGGCGGGAGGACGTGTCGGGAGTTCGGAGGGCGGGAGGACGTGTCGGGAGTTCGGAGGGCGGGAGGACGTGTCGGGTGTTCGGAGGGCGGGAGGACGTGTCCGGTGTGTGGAGGGCGGGAGGGTGTGGAGGGTGGGAGGACGTGTCGGGTGTGTGGGGGCGGGTGGATGTGGAGGGTGGGGGGACGTTTCGGGTGTGTGGAGGGTGGGAGGACGTGTCGGGTGTGTGTAGGGCGGGAGGAAGTGCAGGGTGGGAGGACGTGTCGGGTGTGTGGAGGGTGGGAGGACGTGTCGGGTGTGTGGAGGGTGGGAGGACGTGTCGGGTGTGTGGAGGGTGGGAGGACGTGTCGGGTGTGTGGAGGGTGGGAGGACGTGTCGGGTGTGTGGAGGGCGGGAGGATGTGCAGGGTGGGAGGACGTGTCGGGTGTGTGGAGGGTGGGAGGACGTGTCGGGTGTGTGGAGGGTGGGAGGACGTGTCGGGTGTGTGGAGGGTGGGAGGACGTGTCGGGTGTTCGGAGGGCGGGAGGACGTGTCGGGTGTTCGGAGGGCGGGAGGACGTGTCCGGTGTGTGGAGGGCGGGAGGGTGTGGAGGGTGGGAGGACGTGTCGGGTGTGTGGGGGCGGGTGGATGTGGAGGGTGGGGGGACGTTTCGGGTGTGTGGAGGGTGGGAGGACGTGTCGGGTGTATGGAGGGCGGGAGGATGTGCAGGGTGGGAGGACGTGTCGGGTGTGTGGAGGGTGGGAGGACGTGTTGGGTGTGTGGAGGGTGGGAGGACGTGTCGGGTGTTCGGAGGGCGGGAGGACGTGTCGGGTGTTCGGAGGGCGGGAGGACGTGTCCGGTGTGTGGAGGGCGGGAGGGTGTGGAGGGTGGGAGGATGTGTCGGGTGTGTGGGGGCGGGTGGATGTGGAGGGTGGGAGGACGTGTCGGGTGTGTGGGGGCGGGTAGATGTGGAGGGTGGGAGGACGTGTCGGGTGTGTGGAGGGTGGGAGGACGTGTCGGGTGTGTGGAGGGTGGGAGGATGTGGGGGACGGTAGGTGTGTGGAGGGCGGGAGGATGTTTTGGGTGTGTGGAGGGTGGGAGGACGTGTCGGGTGTGTGGGGGGCAGGAGGATGTGGAGGGCGGTAGGACGTGTCGGGTGTTAGGGCGGGAGGACATGTCAGGTGTTGGGGTGGGAGGACATGTCGGGTGTTGGGGTGGGAGGATATGTTGGGGTGGGAGGACATGTCGGGTGTGTGGAGGGTGGGAGGATGTGTCGGGTCTGTGGGGGCAGGAGGATGCGGGGCGGGTGGATGTGGAGGGTGGGAGGACGTGTCTGGTGTGTGGAGGGTGGGAGGACGTGTCGGGTGTGTGGAGGGCGGGAGGATGTGGAGGGTATGAGGACGTGTCGGGTGTGTGGAGGGCAGGAGGGTGGGAGCACGTGTCGGGTGTTCGGAGGGCGGGAGCACGTGTCGGGTGTTCGGAGGGCGGGAGGACGTGTCGGGTGTGTGGAGGGCGGGAGGACGTGTCGGGTCTGTGGGGGCAGGAGGAAGTGGGGGCGGGTGGATGTGGAGGGTGGGAGGACGTGTCGGGTGTGTGGAGGGTGGGAGGATGTGGAGGGTATGAGGACGTGTCGGGTGTGTGGAGGGCAGGAGGGTGGGAGCACGTGTCGGGTGTTCGAAGGGCGGGAGCACGTGTCGGGTGTTCGGAGGGCGGGAGGACATGTCGGTTGTGTGGGGGGCGGGAGGACGTGGAGGGCGGGAGGACGTGTCGGGTGTGTGGGGGTGGGAGGACGTGTTGGGTGTTGGGGCGGAAGGAAGTTTCGGGTGTGTGGAGGGTGGGAGGATGTGGAGGGTGGGAGGATGTGGAGGGTGTTCGGAGGGCGGGAGGACGTGTCGGTTGTGTGGGGGGCGGGAGGATGTGGAGGGCGGGAGGACGTGTTGGGTGTGTGGGGGTGGGAGGACGTGTTGGGTGTTGGGGCGGGAGGAAGTTTCGGGTGTGTGGAGGGTGGGAGGATGTGTCGGGTGTGTGGAGGGTGGGAGAACATGTCGGGTGTGTGAGGGTGGGAGGATGAGGGGGGCGGGAGGACGTGTCGGGTGTGTGGAGGGTGGGAGGACGTGTCGGGTGTGTGGAGGGGGGGAGGATGTGGAGGGTGGGAGGATGTGGGGGGGCGGGAGGACGTGTCAGACGTTTTGCTCTTTGGGTCGGTGTGGTCTAGACTCGGGTCACTCTTCAGGACTTTGCACCTTCACCTCTCATATAGATGTGTAAATGTTGGCGTACACACCTGGCTGGACCTGTTCATATCCGACCCCCCCCCCCCCCTGGCCTGCACCAGGAATTCAGGCTCAGCCTGTCCCCCACCCCCCCAGGCTATGTAGAGGGGAAGGGAGGAAGCTGTTAAGCCAGTGGTGGGAGGTTGTGATCTTTCTGTGTAGGGGGGGGGGGGGTTGCTGACATTTCTTTGGATATGAGATATATGAGGGATATGAGAATACAGGACAGATCCTCTTTATTGGGATATGAGAATACAGGACAGATGCTCCTTATTGGGATATGAGAATACAGGACAGATGCTCCTTATTGGGATATGAGAATACAGGACAGATCCTCTTTATTGGGATATCTGAATTGGTTGGTGTCAGAAGGTTGGTGACGCAGAGAAGGGTTGGTTGGTGTCGCAGTGAGGGGTTTGTGTCCGAGGGAAGGGTTGGTGGCGCAGTGAGGGGTTGTTTTCAGAGGGAAGAGTTTGTGTCGGAGGGAAGGGTTGATGTCGGAGGGACAGGTTGATGTCGGAGGGAAGGGTTTGTGTCGGAGGGACAGGTTGATGTCGGAGGGAAGGGTTGATGTCGGAGGGAAGGGTTGATGTCGGAGGGAAGGGTTGGTGTCGGAGGGAAGGGTTTGTGTCGGAGGGAAGGGTTTGTGTCGGAGGGAAGGGTTTGTGTCGCAGGGAAGGGTTTGTGTCGCAGGGAAGGGTTTGTGTCGCAGGGAAGGGTTTGTGTCGCAGGTAAGGGTTTGTGTCGCAGGGAAGGGTTTGTGTCGGAGGGACGGGTTGATATCAGAGGGAAGGTTTGATGTCGGAGGGAAGGGTTGGTGTCGGAGGGAAGGGTTGGTGTCGGAGGGACGGGTTGATGTCGGAGGGAAGGGTTGGTGTCGGAGGGAAGGGTTGGTGTCGGAGGGAAGGGTTGGTGTCGGAGGGAAGGGTTGATGTCGGAGGGAAGGGTTGGTGTCGGAGGGATGGGTTGGTGTCGGAGGGACGGGTTGGTGTCAGAGGGACGGGTTGGTGTCGGAGGGACGGGTTGGTGTCGGAGGGACGGGTTGGTGTCGGAGGGAAGGGTTGGTGTCGGAGGGAAGGCTGGATGTCGGAGGGAAGGCTGGATGTCGGAGGGAAGGCTGGATGTCGGAGGGAAGGCTGGATGTCGGAGGGAATGGTTGTGGCGCAGTGAGGTGTTGGTGGCACAGTGAGGGGTTGTTGGGATGGCAGGGAAGGGTTGATGGTGCAGTGAGGAGTTGGTGGCGCAGTGAGAGGTTGGTGGCGCAGGGAAGGAATGGTGGCTCAGTGAGGGGTTGGTGGCTCAGTGAGGGGTAGGTGGCTCAGTGAGGGGTTGGTGGCGCAGTGAGGAGTTGGTGGCGCAGTGAGGGGTTGATGGCAGGGAAGGGTTTGTGGCGCAGTGAGCAGTTGGTGGCGGAGGGAAGGGTTGGTGGCGCAGGGAGGGGTTGGTGGTGGAGGGTTGGTAGAAGATGGTGGGTTTTACCTAACAATGGAAGTCAGATTTTGTACAGAATGTATCTTTGTGGCTAACAGAATGTTCACAGATAAATCACCAGGACTGGATGGCTTCCCGAGAGTCCTCAAAGAATTCAGTCAGGTTATAGCCAGACCGTAATTCCTAATGTCTATGAACAGTTTACTGACAGGAATGGTGCCGGCTGATTGGAGAAAAGCCAACATGGTACCAATATTCAAAAAAGGGCTGAGACATATCCCAGGGAACTACAGGCCAGTCAGTCTGACATCAATAGTATGTAAACTATTGGAGGGGAGGATAAGGGACTATATCCAAGAATTTGCTGGTGAAAACAGTATCATTCGTAGTTATTGGCATGGATTTACGAAAGGTCGTTCTTGCCAAACCAACCTGTTCCCATTCTTCGAGGAAGTGAGCTGCCATCTAGATGCCAGAGAAGGGCAACAAAGCTAATAAGGGAGCTGGAGGAGTTTGGTTATAGGAGGGTGGAGGAGCTCAGTTATGGGGGATGAAAGGAGCTCGGTTATGGGGGATGGAGGAGCTTGGTTACGAGGAATGACTACAAGCACTAAACGTATTCTCCCTGGAGAAGAGACTGAGAGGGGATATGATAGCGATATACAAATACCGCATTGTTGATCCCAGCGTAGGGAGGAAACTATTCCGTCTCAGGGTGTAGGAGGACACGGGGTCACACGGTGAGTTTGGAGGGGAAGTGGCTTAGGCTGTGCAGGGGGTTTTTCACTGTCAGGGTGGTAAGGATGTGGAGCTCTCTTCCACAATCGGTGGTGTCGGTAGGAAGTATTGATAGTTTCTCTCTTGGATGGGCATATTGGTGAACACAGTATACAGGGATATGGGAGATGGTATTTGGCATGAACCATACTGGTTGGACTGGGGTCTTCATTCAGTGTACAGAAGGACAGTCTGTCACATTCCATCATTTTTTATGATCTTTTTTTTCTCCTCAGGAAATTGTACGCTGGCTAAAAGGTTTCTCCTGACACCGGACTTCCATCCGGATGTGATTGGACAGAACCATCTGGAAGCTGCTTGGGGACTTTCATAGTTCATCTCAGTAGGTCTCAGCTCGGCCATCTCTCAGGTGCCATTCACCCCCATAGTCCATGCCTTATGAGATCCCCGGATCTAACCTAGCAATAACCCCCCAGGATTGGACCCCCAGGATTGGACTCCTAGGCATCTTTAGGACATTTTGTGGCCTCTCACTGTGTTTAGTCTTCCAAAGATTGGGATTTTCCACAACAGATTGTAGGAAGTCACTGTGGTGACCCGGAACTCCTCAGTCCCATCATAGATAATGGTCTTCGTCTTCCTAGCAGAGGCCTTGGCTTCCACACTTCCCATGGCGTCCCTCCACATCGACCATTTCTAATCTGAAGCAATAAGGGGTTACCTTGGGCAGTGTGCTCCTCCTAGGCTGTCTACAAACGTGAACTCCGATCCTCGCTGACCATCCCCCACAGTGGATTCTGCAAGATACTGCGCCGCCTAGTGGACAGACAGAACAATGGCCAGTTCCAGTGTCAAACGTAAGCTGGTGAACTATATCTGACCTCTGAGGGCTTTGCTCTGTGAAATGGGGGAAATACTTAAAATAGATTTCCAGATATGGATGTTTTTCCACAAGTACATTGGTCCAGCTTGGATCGATGTAATTATACATGCGCATTACCTGGCCAATCACTGGGAAGCTGGAAATTCCCTTTAGTAAGCACCGCTACTGCACCGATTGCCCCTAGCTTCGGGGTCCCATGCTGAGAAACTGCCCTGCTGCTTAGTGAACACTAGGATTCACTTGCTCGGCATGGGCTCCATTCTGAGAATATTTTACATACTCAGTGAATGCAAAGTGTCCTGTGAATGGCACCCGGCCAGGCGAGCGACCCCCCCCCCCCCCCCCCTGTGTTCACTGTGCAGCAGGGTAACTGCTCAGTACAGGACCCCGAAGCTAGCAGCAATGCCTTTAGTAGCAGTGCCTACTACATTGATTTCCAGCTTTTACAGCTCTCATGGTGATAATGGTTTGGTCCAGGGTATAGTTGAGTTGTACAGTTCTCATGGTGATAATGGTTTGGTCCAGGTTATAGTTGGCTTGTACAGTTCTCATGGTGATAATGGTTTGGTCCAGGTTATAGTTGGCTTGTACAGTTCTCATGGTGATAATGGTTTGTTCCCTGTGGTCATTGGGTTGCACAGGCCTTCTGGTAATAATGGTTTGGTCCTGGTCATCCTTGGGTTGTACAGTTCTAATAGTGATTATGGTTCAGCACAGGTTTTAGTTGGCTTGTCCATTTCTCATTGTGATAATGGTTTGATCACGGTTATATTCGACTTCTACAGTTCTCTTGGTGAGAATGTTTTGGTCCAGGCTTTTTTTGACTTCTACAGTTCTCATGGTGATAATTGTTTGGTCCGGGGTATAGTTGAGTTGTACAGTTCTCATGTTTATAATAATTTAGTCCAGAGTATAGCTGTCCATTTCTCCTAGTGATAATGGTTTGGCCCAGGTTATAGTTGGCTTGTACAGTTTTCATGGTGATAGTGGTTTGGTCCATGGTATCGTTCAGTTGTACAGCTCTCATGGTGAGAATCTTTTGGTCCGGGGTATAGTTGAGTTGTACAGTTCTCGTGTTTATAATAATTTAGTCCAGAGTATAGTTGGCTTGTCCATTTCTCCTAGTGATAATGGTTTGGCCCAGGTTATAGTTGGCTTGTCTATTTCTTATAGTGATAATGGTTTGGCCCAGGTTATAGTTGGCTTGTCTATTTATAGTGATAATGGTTTGGCCCAGGTTATAGTTGGCTTGTCTATTTATAGTGATAATGGTTTGGCCCAGGTTATAGTTGGCTTGTCTATTTCTTGTAGTGATAATGGTTTGGCCCAGGTTATAGTTGGCTTGTGCATTTCTCATGGTGATAATGGTTTGGTCCAGAGTATAGTTGGCTTGTACAGTTTTCATGGTGATAATGGTTTGGTCCAGGTTATGGTCCAGGAACAAAGGGGAACTCTTCCAATGGGGACACTTGTACTGGTAACAACTAAGAGGGAATTTTGAGGAAGTAAAGGGGTTCTCCCCAATGGGGTACAGATGGCAGTTCTTAACCCTAACCCACTCCACCTAAAATTACCAAAAAAAGTTTGGATAATCGTGAAATAATCTTCTCACTGGATTGATGTCCAATGAGCTGTTCCTGTGAATTCATTGTAATGATTATTTATGTACTCAGGGGAGGGAGTGTTTGCTGTGGGCAGTACTCTGGTACACCAATCATTTGTATCGGTCACTGTTGGGGATTCTCTGCACCCTGGAATATAAAACATTTGTGTCTCTCACTAGGCTTGGCCATCACCCTCATGGACACCTCCACAGACAAGGACCCCGATGTACAGGAGCAGGTCTACAGCTCGCTGTGTTTCATGGGAGAGAACGCAATGGTGGAGGTGCTGGAGTCATGTGACTCTTACCTCCGACAGAACAAGGTACGTAGTTAAAGCCCCACCTACTGTATGACATCACACAGAGGGGAGTACGAAAATTGGCCTGCATAAGGTTTTCTATACTAGGAGCCAATCATGACACACTTAGGCTGACATTTGGTTGTACTTGGTGCAATGCGTTCTTAGTTGGAGCTGTGCGATCATTGGTGAGGTACAGCATAAGGACTATGATTGACAGCACAGACCATGAGATGGCTGCGTATGACCCTCAGTGACGTGGCCGGGTGTGACCCTCAGTGACGTGGCCGGGTATGACCCTCAGTGACGTGGCCGGGTGTGACCCTCAGTGACGTGGCCGGGTGTGACCCTCAGTGACGTGGCCGGGTGTGACCCTCAGGGACGTGGCCGGGTGTGACCTTCAGTGATGTGGCCGGGTATGACCCTCAGTGACGTGGCCGGGTGTGGCCCTCAGTGACGTGGCCGGGTGTGACCCTCAGTGACGTGGCCGGGTGTGACCCTCAGTGACGTGGTTGGGTATGACCCTCAGTGACGTGGTTTGGTATGACCCTCAGTGACGTGGTTGGGTATGACCCTCAGTGACGTGGTTTGGTATGACCCTCAGTGATGTGGTTGGGTATGACCCTCAGTGACGTGGCCGGGTATGACCCTCCAGTGACGTGGCCGGGTATGACCCTCCAGTGACGTGGCCGGGTATGACCCTCCAGTGACGTGGCCGGGTATGACCCTCCAGTGACGTGGCCGGGTATGACCCTCCAGTGACGTGGCCGGGTATGACCCTCCAGTGACGTGGCCGGGTATGACCCTCCAGTGACGTGGCCGGGTATGACCCTCCAGTGACGTGGCCGGGTATGACCCTCCAGTGACGTGGCCGGGTATGACCCTCCAGTGACGTGGTTGGGTATGACCCTCAGTAATGTGGCCGTTTATAACCTTAAGTGACGTGGCCCCCATCTCTTCATCTGGGAAGTGTGGGTAGATCTGTCACAATTTTGTTCTACCTGCAGTTATCCGTTACTCATCGCACCATCATCCTGAGAGCAATGGAGACCATAGTAAGGGAAAACCTTTCGAAACTGAACAAAGACACGGCAAAGATGGTTATCCTGCTGGCCTCAAATGAGATGACCAAATCTAAGGTGAGTGCAGATTAGCAGATCTGTGTATGGAGAGGTCTATGGTGAATACAGGTAAGAAGATCTGTGTATGGAGAGGTCTATGGTGAATACAGGTAAGAAGATCTGTGTATGGAGAGGTCTATGGTGAATACAGGTAAGAAGATCTGTGTATGGAGAGGTCTATGGTGCATACAGGTAAGAAGATCTGTGTATGGAGAGGTCTATGGTGAATAGGGTCCATTGGCACTCTTTGTAGAACCATTCTCTCGGACGGTATATATTCCCCCTGCCGGTATGTCTTACTCTCTCCCCCTCCTCTCAGGACATCGTATTTGAGTGGCAGCAGGCGGCCAGTAACGTCCTTGTTGCGGTTGGCAGGAGCTTCATTAACAATGTCATGGAGGAGATTCTGCTAAAGTTCCAGCCCGGGATCCTCCCACACTTCTTCATCATGCAGACGTTGGCCAATCTCTCGGTGGCGAATGGTAAGCGTGTGCCGTGTGTCCTCTTTTATTGTGATGTCAGCGAAATGACAGTGACTGCAATCCTTTCTTGTCTCTGTCAGTGTTTGGGATGGTCCCGTTCCTCAACTCCATTTTGGGGACCATGCTGCCAATGTTGGGGATGGCCAAACAGGACCCCATGAAAGCCGTCTTCTGTGTGGGTAAGACTGAGGAATCATTTGGAATGACTGATATGGCAGTGTGTGTACAGTGAGGACAGCATGAGGGGTATATCAAATATTAGGAGGGTGTATATATAGCATGTATGAGCCGAACAAAGCCGATATTCGGAGACCTAGAATCACCCACAAGTTACAAAGTTCCACCAATGACCAGGTAAGAAGCTTCACCAGGGACGAGGTACATAGGTCCACCAGTGATGAGGTACAGAGGTCCACCAGTGACGAGGTACAGAGGTCCACCAGGGACGAGGTACAGAGGTCCACCAGGGACGAGGTACAGAGGTCCACCAGTGACGAGGTACAGAGGTCCACCAGGGACGAGGTACAGAGGTCCACCAGGGACGAGGTACAGAGGTCCACCAGTGACGAGGTACAGAGGTCCACCAGTGACGAGGTACAGAGGTCCACCAGTGACGAGGTACAGAGGTCCACCAGGGACAAGGTACAGAGGTCCACCAGTGACGAGGTACAGAGGTCCACCAGTGACGAGGTACAGAGGTCCACCAGTGACGAGGTACAGAGGTCCACCAGTGACGAGGTACAGAGGTCCACCAGGAACGAGGTACAGAGGTCCACCAGGGACGAGGTACAGAGGTCCACCAGGGACGAGGTGGAGAGCTCCGCCAGGGACGAGGTGGAGAGCTCCGCCAGGGACGAGGTGGAGAGCTCCGCCAGGGACGAGGTGGAGAGCTCCGCCAGGGACGAGGTGGAGAGCTCCGCCAGGGACGAGGTGGAGAGTTCCGCCAGGGACGAGGTGGAGAGCTCCGCCAGGGACGAGGTGGAGAGCCATGCCAGGGACGAGGTGGCAAGCTCCTCCAGGGACGAGGTGGCGAGCTCCGCCAGGGACGAGGTGGTGAGCTCCGCCAGGGACGAGGTGGAGAGATCCTTCAGGGACGAGGTGGAGAGCTCCGCCAGGGACGAGGTGGAGAGCTCCGCCACGGACGAGGTGGAGAGCTCCTCCAGGGACGAGGTGGAGAGCTCCGCCAGGGACGAGGTGGAGAGCTCCACCAGGGAGGAGGTGGAGAGCTCCGCCAGGGAGGAGGTGGAGAGCTCCGCCAGGGAGGAGGTGGAGAGCTCCGCCAGGGAGGAGGTGGAGAGCTCCGCCAGGGAGGAGGTGGAGAGCTCCGCCAGGGAGGAGGTGGAGAGCTCCGCCAGGGAGGAGGTGGTGAGCTCCGCCAGGGACGAGGTGGTGAGCTCCGCCAGGGACGAGGTGGTGAGCTCCGCCAGGGACGAGGTGGAGAGCTCCGCCAGGGACGAGGTGGTGAGGTCCGCCAGGGACGAGGTGGTGAGGTCCGCCAGGGACGAGGTGGTGAGGTCCGCCAGGGACGAGGTGGAGAGCTCCGCCAGGGACGAGGTGGCGAGCTCCGCCAGGGACGAGGTGGCGAGCTCCGCCAGGGACGAGGTGGCGAGCTCCGCCAGGGACGAGGTGGCGAGCTCCGCCAGGGACGAGGTGGCGAGCTCCGCCAGGGACGAGGTGGCGAGCTCCGCCAGGGACGAGGTGGAGAGCTCCACCAGGGACGAGGTGGAGAGCTCCGCCAGGGACGAGGTGGCGAGCTCCGCCAGAGAGGAGGTGGCGAGCTCCGCCAGGGACGCGGTAGTGAGCTCCGCCAGAGAGGAGGTGGCGAGCTCCGCCAGAGAGGAGGTGGAGAGCTCCGCCAGAGAGGAGGTGGCGAGCTCCTCCAGGGACGAGGTGGAGAGCTCCGCCAGGGACGAGGTGGTGAGCTCCGCCAGGGACGAGGTGGTGAGCTCCGCCAGGGACGAGGTGGTGAGCTCCGCCAGGGACGAGGTGGAGAGCTCCGCCAGGGACGAGGTGGAGAGCTCCGCCAGGGACGAGGTGGAGAGCTCCGCCAGGGACGAGGTGGAGAGCTCCGCCAGGGAGGAGGTGGAGAGCTCCGCCAGGGAGGAGGTGGAGAGCTCCGCCAGGGAGGAGGTGGTGAGCTCCGCCAGGGACGAGGTGGCGAGCTCCGCCAGGGACGAGGTGGCGAGCTCCGCCAGGGACGAGGTGGCGAGCTCCGCCAGGGACGAGGTGGCGAGCTCCGCCAGGGACGAGGTGGAGAGCTCCGCCAGGGACGAGGTGGAGAGCTCCGCCAGGGACGAGGTGGCGAGCTCCGCCAGAGAGGAGGTGGCGAGCTCCGCCAGGGACGCGGTAGTGAGCTCCGCCAGAGAGGAGGTGGCGAGCTCCGCCAGAGAGGAGGTGGAGAGCTCCGCCAGAGAGGAGGTGGTGAGCTCCGCCAGGGACGAGGTGGTGAGCTCCGCCAGGGACGAGGTGGTGAGCTCCGCCAGGGACGAGGTGGTGAGCTCCGCCAGGGACGAGGTGGAGAGCTCCGCCAGGGACGAGGTGGAGAGCTCCGCCAGGGACGAGGTGGAGAGCTCCGCCAGGGACGAGGTGGAGAGCTCCGCCAGGGAGGAGGTGGAGAGCTCCGCCAGGGAGGAGGTGGAGAGCTCCGCCAGGGAGGAGGTGGAGAGCTCCGCCAGGGACGAGGTGGTGAGCTCCGCCAGGGACGAGGTGGTGAGCTCCGCCAGGGACGAGGTGGTGAGCTCCGCCAGGGACGAGGTGGAGAGCTCCGCCAGGGACGAGGTGGTGAGGTCCGCCAGGGACGAGGTGGTGAGGTCCGCCAGGGACGAGGTGGTGAGGTCCGCCAGGGACGAGGTGGAGAGCTCCGCCAGGGACGAGGTGGAGAGCTCCGCCAGGGACGAGGTGGTGAGCTCCGCCAGGGACGAGGTGGTGAGCTCTGCCAGGGACGAGGTGGTGAGCTCCGCCAGGGACGAGGTGGTGAGCTCCGCCAGGGACGAGGTGGTGAGCTCCGCCAGGGACGAGGTGGTGAGGTCCGTCAGGGACGAGGTGGTGAGGTCCGCCAGGGACGAGGTGGAGAGCTCCGCCAGGGACGAGGTGGTGAGGTCCGTCAGGGACGAGGTGGTGAGGTCCGCCAGGGACGAGGTGGAGAGCTCCGCCAGGGACGAGGTGGTGAGCTCTGCCAGGGACGAGGTGGAGAGCTCCGCCAGGGACGAGGTGGTGAGCTCTGCCAGGGACGAGGTGGTGAGCTCCGCCAGGGACGAGGTGGTGAGCTCCGCCAGGGACGAGGTGGTGAGGTCCGCCAGGGACGAGGTGGTGAGGTCCGTCAGGGACGAGGTGGTGAGGTCCGCCAGGGACGAGGTGGAGAGCTCCGCCAGGGACGAGGTGGTGAGGTCCGTCAGGGACGAGGTGGTGAGGTCCGCCAGGGACGAGGTGGAGAGCTCCGCCAGGGACGAGGTGGTGAGCTCTGCCAGGGACGAGGTGGTGAGCTCTGCCAGGGACGAGGTGGTGAGCTCTGCCAGGGACGAGGTGGTGAGCTCTGCCAGGGACGAGGTGGTGAGCTCCGCCAGGGATGAGGTGGAGAGCTCCGCCAGAGATCTTATTCCGGAAATAGAATGTATAAACTTCAAAGCCTGGACAGGCTCCAATATACAGAGACCCCAAATACCCCATCATGAAGTACAAGGATTTGTTTACTGAAGTCAGAGGGGGAATGCAGAATTCTGATTGGTTGTTATAGGTTGCTGGCCGTACTTTTTGGTTTTGTTGACTCTAGTTTGGCTGTGTCTAAAACATACCTGGGGGGGACACAAGGCGTGGGCTTGGCTGGTGCTGGTAAAGGAGAGTGGGGCTTTATATGTCATTGGTGGAACTCTGCATCCTTGTGATGTCTGAATGTTGGCCATGTGCAGTCTGTGATCGATGTATCTTATATGATGAGCTCTGGATGTATGTCTGTGTACATGTCTGTGTACATGTCTGTGTACATGTCTGTGTACATGTCTGTGTACATGTCTGTGTACATGTCTGTGTACATGTCTGTGTACATGTCTGTGTATATATACAGTGTGGTCCTGTATGGAGGGTCCTCTGTATAATGTAGAAATGTGCCGGTCTTCCAGCAATGATAACCATGTCTACCCATGGCGCCAGAAGTGGCACTCCTGCTTGTAGAAGGTATCAGAGCCAGATCTTACCTGGGAGGGACTGGGGATGGGGGGGGGGGGGTAATTGCTCTGATTCCAGCCTCTGTGTCGTCCTGTCTCAGCTCTGCAGCGTTTCAGTGAGAGTATTCTGGAGTATTTGGCTAACCTGGATAAAGCTCCGGACCCCACCGTGAGGAAGGACACCTTCTCCAGTGACCTCTTCAATGCCTATGACATCCTCTTCAATAACTGGCTGCAGAACCGCGAGTCCAAGGTGAGGCACTGAGGGTATAATGAGGGTTGTGTCTTCTGACCCTGGGGGTCGTGTCTGGATCTGTCTACCCTCCCTCGGTTGGCTCCATCCCATCATCCTCTCTGCTGCTCAGCAGTCTCTTAGACTCTTCTCTCATTCTCTTTTTTTTTTCTCTCTTCCTCTCACTCAGTCCCATTGTCCTCTCTCTGTCCCATCTCTCCCTCCTCTGCAGGTCAGGTTATCTCTGTCTCATTGTCCTCTCTCTCTGTCCCATCTCTCCTTCCTCTGCAGGTCAGGTTGGCTGTGGTTGAAGCTCTCGGGCCAATGAGTCACTTGTTACCCAATGAGAAGTTGGAGGAGCAGCTCCCGCGTCTGATCCCCGGCATCCTCTCTCTGTATAAGAAGAATGTGGAGGCTTTCTATGTTACAAAGGTGAGTGGAAGGACCGGGAGACTTCAATGACTGCCATGAAATTCTCTTGAAGGACACAGATGTTCAGAGACTGCCAAGTTATACTGCCGCCCACAGGGGGATTTGGACACTAAGCGAAAAACAAACTGTGAACAGCCCGATATAACCCCACCTATCCATATAACCCCCACCTATTCATATAACCCCCACCTATTCATATAACCCCGCCTATTCATATAACCCCGCCTATTCATATAACCCCACCTATTCATATAACCCCACCTATTCATATAACCCCACCTATCCATATAACCCCACCTATTCATATAACCCCGCCTATTCATATAACCCCACCTATTCATATAACCCCCACCTATTCATATAACCCCCACCTATCCATATAACCCCACCTATTCATATAACCCCGCCTATTCATATAACCCCACCTATTCATATAACCCCACCTATTCATATAACCCCACCTATTCATATAACCCCACCTATCCATATAACCCCACCTATCCATATAACCCCACCTATCCATATAACCCCACCTATTCATATAACCCCACCTATTCATATAACCCCCACCTATTCATATAACCCCCACCTATTCATATAGCCCCCACCTATTCATATAACCCCCACCTATTCATATAACCCCACCTATTCATATAACCCCGCCTATTCATATAACCCCGCCTATTCATATAACCCCCACCTATTCATATAACCCCCACCTATTCATATAACCCCACCTATCCATATAACCCCGCCTATTCATATAACCCCGCCTATTCATATAACCCCACCTATTCATATAACCCCGCCTATTCATATAACCCCGCCTATTCATATAACCCCACCTATTCATATAACCCCCGCCTATTCATATAACCCCGCCTATTCATATAACCCCACCTATTCATATAACCCCACCTATTCCCAGCATGCCTCGGTTTTAGTGTCCTGGGACCACCCGTGCTCTGTGGAGAGAAGTCTGACCTATTTTGCTAGCTAAGTTATTTTTCAATATTATTTTTTCTTTAATTAAACAACCTAAAGTAGTTTTTTCCTTTCACCTGAACAAGGACGTCGCTCTTTTGTCTCTGTGTGGGTTGAGTTCTTCAGAAGGAGATCTCCCACCATTGTCTGGATCTGGATGTAGTCCACGTTGGGTGGGTTCAGCTCACAGCTTCCATTAGGACTATCTTTTTCTCATTCCCCATGATACCATTTATTAAATAAATAAATAAAATAACATAAATCTTTATTCACGCTCACGGTCCTTCAATGAAGAAGGAAGAATATGGAATATTTGTACCTACAGTGACTTCCTTTTCTTGAAGTCCATTGAGGAACACCGGTCCCGCCTCTGAGAGTCTCTGGGATCATGCTCTTGGTGCTGTTTTTCCTCAAAACAGAGGCATGCTGGGAGAAGGAGGGGCTATACCAGTGTTCAGATCCTCCTGTAGAGGGCAGTATAACCTGATAGTCTGAATTTCTGTATCCCACAATGAACACCGGGAAAATAACACCGGGTGAAAGGGAGGGGTTCCCGCATCCAGCACAGTGGAAGGGGTTCCTGCATTGGGCGCAACGGGAGGGGGTTCCGCATCCAGCACAGGGAGTCCCGCATCTGGTGAAGGGGAGGGGTTCCTGCATCCGGCGCAATGGTAGGGGGTCCAGCACAGTGGGAGGGGTTCCCGCATCCAGCACAGTGGGAGGGGTTCCCGCATCCAGCACAGTGGGAGGGGTTCCCTCATCCAGCACAGTGGGAGGGGTTCCCTCATCCAGCACAGTGGGAGGGGTTCCCGCATCCAGCACAGAGGGAGGGGTTCCCGCATCCAGCACAGTGGGAGGGGTTCCCGCGTCCAACACAGTGGGAGGGGTTCCTGTGGACAGCCAGTTGGTTGTGATAGATTGTGAAAGGTGGGAATTCCCTGGAGGGGTGGTCAGGTGTGATTTTGGTGCTCCCACCTTCCTGTGTAATGAATGCACCTTGTGGGGGCTCTCCGGTTATAGCGGGATGTATATAATGCTCCTCCCTTATTGTGTGTATTGTCAGAGCTTCTGTCAGATCCTGGAGAGTGGCGTGGCCAATGACAGCCGGAGTCTGGAGCCTCTGATGGACTCGGTGATGGGAGCCCTTCACTTCCAGGTAAGAATCCCTTCACTCAGGTGTCACTCCTATATTCCTCCCTAATCATCACTCCCATCATCCGCTGCTGCCTGTCCTCTCCTGAGCATGCTGAAGCCTAAGAGCCAGTAGGACAGGACGGTGTGCAGGGAGTCATGTGACCCCACCTCCCCCATTCTCGGCACCATTGTGGGGTCTGTATGACGAGGAAAGACAGCAGGAGCTGCCAAATCAGAACTCCAGGCAAACCGCTAACTCAGTGGTTCTTAACCTGGGTTCGATCGAACCCCAGGGGTTCGGTGAGTCAGTCTCAGGGGTTCGGCGGGGGGCAACAGGGCAATTGCTCCCCCCCGAGAAAATATTACTGATTGTGAGGCCAACCCCACCCCCCCGGGAAATCAGAGCTGCAGTCGGGACGACTCACAGCCATTACAGATAGACACTTGACGCTCTGCCCCCTGTACCTCCCCCAGCAGGTTTCCAGCTCCTGCAGGCTGCTTGCTGCTTGAGTGGGCGGGATTGGGATGTACCTGACCACGGAGATTGCGCCCGCCTGGAAGAGAGAAGTGTGAGCAGCTGAGCAGAGGGAGCCGAGTGAATGTTCCTGGAGGTAGGCTCAGCTAGCTGTACATGGTGGATTAGTTTGCAAGCAGCTCTATGCTACATCTGCTGAGTTACTGCAGCTTAGCATAGAGGTGCTGTTAGCTGACAAATGGAAATGCAATTCCTTTTCATTTAGCTCAATAAGCATTGTGAATGCCCCCTGGTGTGTACCCCCCTGACACCCCATGGTATGCCCTCCCAACACCTCCCCCCAGTGTGTGCCCCCCTGACACCCCATGGTATGCCCTCCCAACACCTCCCCCCAGTGTGTTCCCTCCTGTCACCCCATGGTATGTCCTCCCAACCCCCCCAGTGTGTACCCTCCTGATACCCCATGGTTTGCCCTCCCAACACCTCCCCCCAGTGTGTGCCCTCCTGACACCCCATGGTATGCCCTCCCAACACCTCCCCCCAGTGTGTTCCCTCTTGACACCCCATGGTATGTCCCCCCAACCCCCCCAGTGTGTGCCCTCCTGATACCCCATGGTATGCCCTCCCAACACCTCCCCCCAGTGTGTGCCCTCCTGACACCCCATGGTATGCCCTCCCAACCCCACCCCAGTGTGCCCTCCTGATACCCCATGGTATGCCTTCCCAACCCCCCCAGTGTGTGCCCTCCCAACCACTGATGTGTGCCCTCCTGACACCCATTGTGTGGCCTCCAGACTCTCCACTGGTGTGTGCCCTCACTACCCTCCCCCACAGTGTGTGTCCTCCTGACCCTCCCCAAAGTGTATGCCCTTCCAACCCCCTGGTGTGTGCCCTCATAACCCCCCGGTGTGTGCCCTCTTGACCCCCCCCCCCTGGTGTGTGCCCTCCTGACCCTCCCCTGGTGTGTGCCCTCCTAGCCCCCTGGTGTGTGGCTTTACTGATCCCTGTACACTGTCCTATCCTCTGTCCTGTCAACTCCTGTCCTCTGCCCTATTCTCTGTACACCGTCCTACAGCCTATTGACCACTCTATTCTTCCCTACAATCAACTGACCCGTATACACTGCCCTACATGCTACTGGCCTCTGTACACTGCCCTACATCCTACTGACCTTTCTACACCGCCCTAAAAACTACTGACCCCTATACACTGCCCCACATGCTACTGACCTCGCTACACTGCCCTACAAACTACTGAGCACTGTACACTACCCTACAAATTACTGACCACTGCACACTGCCCTACAAACTACTCACTACTGCACACTGCCCTACAAACTACTCACTACTGCACACTGCCCTACAGCCTACTGACCTCTGTACGCTGCCCTACAGCCTACTGACCTCTGTACGCTGCCCTACAGCCTACTGACCTCTGTACGCTGCCCTACAGCCTACTGACCTCTGTACGCTGCCCTACAGCCTACTGACCTCTGTACGCTGCCCCGAGACTAGACTCATAAAATCATATTTTATTTTTCCAATTAAGAAGGGTTCGGTGAATGCGCATATGAAGCTGGTGGGGTTCAGTACCTCCAACAAGGTTAAGAACCACTGCGCTAACTCCATGGGCTCAATAGACTGCTATATATATATATATCTCTATATCACCATATATACCATCAGGACCAGACAGGCCGGCGCCAACATCCTTACAACTTTACACTGAGCAATACACGAGATATGAGACTTCATAGGAGCCTGAAATCATTTACAGGAGAATCCCATCCGAATCTATCCGAATATCATCCGAAAGTGACATTTATTTCAGTAATTGAATTCAGAAAGGAAACCTCCTATATATTCTATAGATGTTACACAGAGTGAGAGATTTCCAGCATTTCTTTCTTTTCTTTTTGATGATTTTGGCTTCCAGCGAGTGACACCCCAACATTCAGAAAATTTGAATATTACATAAGACCAATAAAAAAAGGATTTATAATAGAGAAATGTTGTCTTAGTGAAAAGTCTGTACATGTCACGATTCGCCACGGTCACGGCGACTAGCTAACCGAGACGTGGTAAACCGTGACTGGGGAGTATACGGGAATAAGGGAAAATTCCTATTAAGTAATAAGATTGGCTGCGATACTTTCACAGCACGCACTGCCTTTGGTCACCACTAGAGGGAGACTCCAATCCAGCTGGCTGACCACACACAGGCAGATACAAATCTTACATACAATCTGGTGCACTCTAAGGCTCGGTTCACACTATTGCGATGCGGGAAGGCTGCGAATTCGCAGCCTGTTCCCGCATCGCACACGCACCCCCGGCAGTTCACACTGCCATATGCGATCCGCTGGGGGTGTCAATGTAATCTTAACGACACCCCCAGTTTGATCGCATATCGCAGTGCGATAGTGCAGTTCGCACAGGATCGGATCGCACAAGTGTGAACCGCTGTGCGATCCGATCCTGATGCGGCAGCAAAAATGCCTCCTGTGCGTCTTTGCTGCGGGTGCGGTGCGAATTTAGCCATACAAACTGTATGGCTAAACTCGCACCGCACAGCTGATCGCATGTAATGTCAGAGCAGTGCGCTCCGACATGACATGCGAACCCGGCACACGCAGAAGTGTGAACCGGGTCTAAGGGTTGGGGAGCAGTCTAGCAATTATCACACACTACTAGGATTCCTCCAGCTATCCTACAAGCTAGAACCCCCCGGTGTTAATCACTCTTCCCACTGTCCCCACACCCACACACCACAAACGATAGCCTGCCATCACCCAACAGTTTGTCCGCAGACTGGTCTGCTGGGACACCACACACACGCAGATCTCCGTCTGGTTTACAATCTGCCAACACGCAGTGCAATTGCATACAGATTGGCATGTAGCGTAGACCAAGCAATTAGGCACTAAAATGCAACAATCTCTCTAGAGGTATGAGTCCTAGCTTAGTACACAGAAGTCACTTATTAATTTTATAATTTAATATCCCGAAAGTGGGCAGTGCATAAAAAATATATACAAAGCAAAAGGAGTTAGAAAAAAGATAAAAAAGACACACAATTGGGAATTTGCTATGAAAATAAAAGGGAATAAAACAGAAATAAACTTTACTGAAGCTTATCCCGTTGGCAGAAGCATACCGGAAATTGTGTGGGAACTCCTCAGTTCAGAACTGGCTTCAAGGAAGAACAATGTCTATTCTCAGGTTCCCCAATTTATTGGAATATGGATGTGGGCTGGACTTTAGCCCTTGGCCAATCAACCCCAGGGGGTTGTCCCCATCTCAGCCCACCCGATGTTTCGTGTTCTGAACTGACCAGAGTTGAATTGGCCCAGGACAGCGCTGACCGCTGGGTCAGGGATAGGAATTCTGACACTAGCGCATCGGTCTGATCGCGACAGTACCAAACACTGCTTGCCTGCCGCAATCAAGCGCTATACAACGGTTTTGTGCAATTCTCTAGGATTCGACACACGCTACAGACACAGACTCACATGTACTTGTAGCCCAACACGTGAATCATAAGAAGGAATTATTTTCATCTCTCTGCCACTAATATTTTAACTTTTATGAGAAATCCATTCCTTTGATCTGATGATGCTGGCAGACTGTTAGGAGCCTATTGTCGCCTCCCTGCAGATTTCCGCAGCCAAGATGACTGGCGGTTCTTTTTGATGCTCCCGGAAGTGACAATTCTCTTGTTTACTGGTATGGGAGACCTCAATTGGCACCCAGGTGTCAACTCTATCCCAGAGAGCAGCTCTGTCCTTTCAAATGCTAATAAAAGGACATATTGACTGATAATAAATACTATTTCTTCAGATCACTTCATATTTCGCTAATGCAAAGCTACTTTATATCTGACATTTTCGTTACAGTACAGTATAGGATGCACTCAATACTTGGTCGGGGCTCCTTTTGCATGAATTACTGCATCAATGAGGCGTGGCATGGAGGCGTGGCATGGAGGCGTGGCATGGAGGGGATCAGCCTGTGGCACGGCTGAGGTGTTATGGAAGCCCAGGTTGCTTTGATAGCGGCCTTCAGCTCCTCTGCATTGTTGGGTCTGGTGTCTCTCATCTTCCTACTGACAATCCCCCCACAGATTCTCTATGGGGTTTAGGTCAGGCCAGTTTGCTGGCCCATCAAGCACAGTGATTCCATGATCATGTGACCAGGTATTGGTTGATTTGGCAGTGTGGGCGGTGCCAAGTCCTGGTGGAAAATGAAATCAGCATCCCTATAAAGCTGAGTCAGCAGAGGGAAGCATGAAGAGCTCTAGAATTTCCTGCTAGAGGGCGGAGCTGACTTTGGTGGACCGACACCAGCAGATGACACCCCAAATCATCACTGACTGTGGGAAATGTTGCATTTCATTTGGAAATGAAGGTCCCAGAGTCTGGAGGAGGAGTGGAGAGGCACAGAATCCCAGCTGCATGAGGTGCAGTGTGAAGTTTCCACAGTCAGTGATGATTTGAAATGCACCTCCTATGTATAATCCCATTCACCGAACATACAGAGATAACATTCACTGCTAATAAATGATACAAATGTATACCAAAGTATTAGGCCTCATGCACACGGGGCGATTTTACAGCGGCTGTTTTTGGCTTCAGATGTTTTTTTCTGTAGCCAATAAACTCCCCGGCATGTTCTCCTCCTATGTCTCCCCTCCATGTCCTCCTATGTCTCCCCTCCATGTCCTCCTATGTCTCCCCGGCATGTTCTCCTATGTCTCCCCAGCATGTCCTCCTATGTCTCCCCTCCATGTTCTCCTATGTCTCCCCGGCATGTTCTCCTATGTCTCCCCGGCATGTTCTCCTATGTCTCCCCGGCATGTTCTCCTATGTCTCCCCGGCATGTTCTCCTATGTCTCCCCGGCATGTTCTCCTATGTCTCCCCGGCATGTTCTCCTATGTCTCCCCGGCATGTTCTCCTATGTCTCACCAGCATGTTCTCCTATGTCTCCCCTCCATGTTCTCCTATGTCTCCCCGGCATGTTCTCCTATGTCTCCCCGGCATGTTCTCCTATGTCTCCCCTCCATGTTCTCCTATGTCTCCCCAACATGTTCTCCTATGTCTCCCCAGCATGTCCTCCTATGTCTCCCCAGCATGTTCTCCTATGTCTCCCCAGCATGTTCTCCTATGTCTCCCCGGCATGTTCTCCTATGTCTCCCCTCCATGTCCTCCTATGTCTCCCCTCCATGTTCTCCTATGTCTCCCCAGCATGTCCTCCTATGTCTCCCCTCCATGTTCTCCTATGTCTCCCCGGCATGTTCTCCTATGTCTCCCCGGCATGTTCTCCTATGTCTCCCCTCCATGTCCTCCTATGTCTCCCCTCCATGTTCTCCTATGTCCCCCCGGCATGTTCTCCTATGTCTCCCCGGCATGTTCTCCTATGTCTCCCCTCCATGTCCTCCTATGTCCCCCCGGCATGTTCTCCTATGTCTCCCCAGCATGTTCTCCTATGTCTCCCCTCCATGTCCTCCTATGTCTCCCCGGCATGTTCTCCTATGTCTCCCCGGCATGTTCTCCTATGTCTCCCCGGCATGTTCTCCTATGTCTCCCCTCCATGTCCTCCTATGTCTCCCCGGCATGTCCTCCTATGTCTCCCCGGCATGTCCTCCTATGTCTCCCCGGCATGTTCTCCTATGTCTCCCCGGCATGTCCTCCTATGTCTCCCCGGCATGTTCTCCTATGTCTCCATGCACACACAGGCTGCTATCAGTAGTTTTTGGCAGTGGCGTTTTCTGGCTGCAAAAAAAAGCCAAAAACTAGCGGGTTCTGAGTGGCGTTGGGCCGATGTAAAAACGCTCGAATGTCGATAAACGCCAAAAAATGCTGCACATAAGGACTGCTCACATTTCTGCTACTGCAGCAAGGTGGCAGCCCTGGGTCTGGTGACGTACACCTACGTCGCTGGACTCCTCCCTGTCTCTGCAGCGCGCTCCCGCTGTATTCAGACACAGAGGGAGGCGGGCCGGAGGAGGAGAGGCGGCGATCACCGTCTCTCCTCCCTGATTGTCAGGGAAAGACTGAGAAGATCCGCCTGCTTGTGTAAACAAAGGGGGCGGATCTTCTCTGCGACAGGCAGGGACAGATCACAGGATTCAGCATAGCTCAACCTGCAATCTCTGTCTGTGTCACACAACCCCCTCCCCCCACACACGTCAGTAAGCATGAGGTATACATTTAACCCCTTGATCACCAACAGTGTTAACCCCTTCCCTGCCAGTGTCATTAGTACAGTGACAGTGCATATGTATAGCACTGATTACTGTAGTAATGTCACTGGTACCCCCAAAAGTGTCAAAAATGTCAGTTTGGGGTCCGATCTGTCCGCCGCAATGTCGCAGTCCCACAAAAAATCGCAGATTACTAGTAAAAAAAAACAAAAATGACATCTTTCCCGTAGTAGTTACTAACTTTTGTGCAAACCATTTAAAAATACGCTTATTGCGATTTTTTTTTTTTTACCAATAATATGTAGCAGAAAACAAATTGGCCTAAAATGTTGAAAAGTTTTGATTTGTAATTTTTTTTTTGGGAATTTTATATATCAGAATGTGAAAAAATTGACATTTTCTACTTTGACAGTTAAAAAATATCCAATATATTAAATTTTTGTCCTATATTTAGGCCAAAATGTATTTAGCTATATGTGTTTGACAAAAAAAAATCTCAATGAGCGTATTTTTAACCGCTTTAAGACCGGAAGATTTTACCCCATTCCTGACCAGGCCATATTTTGCGATTCGGCACTGCGTTACTTTAACGGACAATTGCGCGGTCGTGCGACGCTGTACCCAAATAAAATTTACATTTTTTTTTCCCCACAAATAGAGATTTCTTTTGATGGTATTCGATCACCTGTGCGATTTTTTTTAAATTTTTGAAAAAAAGAGCGACAATCTTGAAAAAAAAAAAAACAATATTTTCGCAAATTTTTCGCTCTTTGTTTTATTAATATCGCAAAAAGTAAAAATCGGACAGGTGATCAAATACCACCAAAAGAAAGCTCTGATTGTGGGAACAAAAGGACGTAAATTTCGTTTGGGTACAGCGTCGTACGAGCGCGCAATTGTCAGTTAAAAGTCACGCAGTGCCAAGTTGAAAAAAGTGGCCTGGTCATTAAGCAGCCACATCCTTCGGGGGGTAAAGTGGTTAATTATCTGTCACATGGTGTCTGTCTGTCACTCCCAGTGACGGTGAATCCCCTCACTATATGTACATCCTTTGTTGTAGTCACATCAGAGGACAGTAGGGGGTGATCTCATCAGTTATTTCCCTACGCGTTTCATGGGTTCTAATTCTTCAACTTCTCTCTAGTGCCGCTTGGGGGGGGGATGTTTTGTCACATTTTTGGGGTTGCGGTCGCTATGTGCAAAGAGAGATCACACAAATACTTAAAGCGGAGTTCCACCCATTTTAATAAGTTTAGATGTACGTAATCCTCTATAAAAATGCTTTTACCAATGGAAACTATTTTTTTTTTTTGCAAGGAAATACCTTTTTTTCTTCTTTATTCATCCGCACTTCCGGGTCCGGCCGCCTATAGGCCATTACGTCACTCTGTGATTAGCCCCGCCTCCTCTCAGTGGGCTCTACGGAATGCATTGCTTAGAATCCATGCTCCGCTCCGCCTCCACCCCCGCCCCCGCCCCGCCTCCTCTTAGTGAGCGTGGACTGAAAGCATTACATCCCGTAGAGCTTACTGAGAGGAGGCGGGGCGGGGGTGGAGGCGGAGCGGAGCATGGACTCTAAGCAATGCATCCCGTAGAGCCCACTGAGGGGAGCCGGGGCAGAGGCGGAGTGGAGCGCGGACTCAAAGTAATATATCCCTCAGTACAGCTGGTGCCGGTTTAATTATGCGAGATTTTGTCACTCGGCGATTCGCCCCGCGTTGCTTTGAGTCCACGCTCCGCTCCGCCTCCGCCCCGCCTCCTCTCAGTGGGCTCTACGGGATGCATTGATTTGAGTCCACGCTCCACCCCGCCTCATCTCAGTGGGCTCTACGGGATGCATTGCTTTGAGTCCACGCTCCACCCCGCCTCCTCTCAGCGGGCTCTACGGGATGCATTGCTTTGAGTCCATGCTCCGCCCCGCCTCCTCTCAATTGGCTCTACGGGATGCATTGCTTTGAGCCCACGCTCCGCCCCCACCCCGCCTCCTCTCAGTGGGCTCTACGGGATGCATTGCTTTGAGTCCACGCTCCGCTGCGCCTCCGCCCCGCCTCCTCTCAGTGAGCTCTACGGGATGCATTGCTTTGAGTCCACGCTCTGCCCCGCCTCCTCTCAGTGGGCTCTACGGGATGCATTGCTTTGAGTCCACGCTCCGCCCCCGTCCCGCCTCCTCTCAGTGGGCTCTACGGGATGCATTGCTTTGAGTCCACGTTCCGCTGCGCCTCCGCCCCACCTCCTCTCAGTGGGCTCTACGGGATGCATTGCTTTGAGTCCACGCTCCGCTCCGCCTCCTCTCAGTGGGCTCTACGGGATGCATTGCTTTGAGTCCAAGCTCCGCTCCGCCTCCGCCCCGCCTCCTCTCAGTGGGCTCTACGGGATGCATTGCTTTGAGTCCACGCTCCGTTCCGTCTCCGCCCCGCCTCCTCTCAGTGGGCTCTACGGGATGCATTGCTTTGAGTCCACGCTCCGCCCCCACCCCGCCTCCTCTCAGTGGGCTCTACGGGATGTAATGCTTTGAGTCTCCGCTCCGCCTCCGCCCCGCCTCCTCTCAGTGAGCGTGGACTGAAAGCATTACATCCCGTAGAGCTCACTGAGAGGAGGCGGGGCGGGGGTGGAGGCGGAGCAGAGCGTGGACTCAAAGCAATGCATCCGGTAGAGCTCACTGAGAGGAGGCGGGGCGGAGGCGGAGCGCAGCGCGGACTCAAAGTAATACATCCCTCAGTACAGCTGGTGCCGTTGTAATAATGCGAGATTTCGTCACTCGGCGATTCGCAATGTATGCTGGGATACATGACGCCGCTATCACAGGAGCCCTTGCGAATCGCCGAGTGACGTAATAAGAAAAAGGTATTTCCTTGCAAAAAAATAAAAAATAGTTTCCATTTGGTAAAAGCATTTTTAAAGGGGATTACGTACATCTAAACTTATTAAAAGGGGTGGAACTTCGCTTTAAAAGTATAACATTTATTAAAAGTAATGACAAAGATAAAGAAAATATAAGAAGAATACTTAAGTAAAGTTGCTTGTTTCCACGGAGTCCCCCTTTAAGGTGTGGGCAAGTAATCAGACCAGACGCTTGCATGTCACATGATTCTGCTCTGGAGGCGGGACTAAGCTCTTAGCAGTGTGGGCGGTGGTATTTAGACTTCTGTATAAGGAATAGACCACCCCCAGGCCAACTCCCTTTCCAATATGACCCCTCAAGGACCTGACCAGCTATCAGTACCATTCCTTTGGTATACGGGTAAAGCTATGCTTGTGTCCTTCTAGGACTCCTTGACCAGGATTTGGAGCCCTAGAATGCATTAGTGAGCCAATTACAGGGGGGTGTCGGGGAGAATCCCTGCAAGGGTCTCATAGGCCGTATAGCTGCATATCCCAACCCTTCACCACCCACTGTCCTATATTGTGGTATTTGTTGGACCCGGGGAGAGACAGATACTCCGGTACTCATGGTGTTTTATGGTTGGGGTGGAGGAGGGGAGGACGTCTCTCAGACTCTTCTTGTCGGAGGAGGGGAGGACGACTCTCAGACTCTTCTTGTCGGAGGAGGGGAGGACGACTCTCAGACTCTTCTTGTCGGAGGAGGGGAGGACGACTCTCAGACTCTTCTTGTCGGAGGGGTGGAGGACGTCTCTCAGACTCTTCTTGTCGGAGGGGTGAAGGACGTCTCTCAGACTCTTCTTGTCGGAGGAGGGGAGGACGACTCTCAGACTCTTCTTGTCGGAGGAGGGGAGGACGACTCTCAGACTCTTCTTGTCGGAGGAGGGGAGGACGACTCTCAGACTCTTCTTGTCGGAGGGGTGGAGGACGTCTCTCAGACTCTTCTTGTCGGAGGGGTGAAGGACATCTCTCAGACTCTCCTAGTTGGAGGAGGGGAGGACGTCTCTCAGACTCTTCTTGTCGGAGGAGGGGAGGACGTCTCTCAGACTCTTCTTGTCGGAGGAGGGGAGGACGTCTCTCAGACTCTTCTTGTCGGAGGAGGGGAGGACGTCTCTCAGACTCTTCTTGTCGCGGGGGTGAAGGACGTCTCTCAGACTCTTCTTGTCGGAGGAGTGGAGGACGACTCTCAGACTCTTCTTGTCGGAGGAGGGGAGGACATCTCTCAGACTCTTCTTGTCGGGGGGGTGAAGGACGTCTCTCAGACTCTTCTTGTCGGAGGAGGGGAGGACGACTCTCAGACTCTTCTTGTCGGAGGGGTGGAGGACGTCTCTCCGACTCTTCTTGTCGGAGGAGGGGAGGACGTCTCTCAGACTCTTCTTGTTGGAGGAGGGGAGGACGTCTCTCAGACTCTTCTTGTCGGAGGGGTGAAGGACGTCTCTCAGACTCTTCTTGTCGGAGGAGGGGAGGACATCTCGCAGACTCTTCTTGTCGGAGGAGGGGAGGACGTCTCTCAGACTCTTCTTATCGGAGGGGTGAAGGACGTCTCTCAGACTCTTCTAGTTGGAGGAGGGGAGGACATCTCTCAGACTCTTCTTGTCGGAGGAGGGGAGGACGACTCTCAGACTCTTCTTTTCGGAGGAGGGGAGGACGTCTCTCAGACTCTTCTTGTCGGAGGAGTGGAGGACGTCTCTCAGACTCTTCTTGTCGGAGGAGGGGGAGGACGTCTCTCCGACTCTTCTTGTCGGAGGAGGGGGAGGACGTCTCTCCGACTCTTCTTGTCGGAGGAGGGGGAGGACGTCTCTCTGACTCTTCTTGTCGGAGGGGGGGAGGACGACTCTCAGACTCTTCTTGTCGGAGGAGGGGAGGACGTCTCTCAGACTCTTCTTGTCGGAGGGGTGAAGGACGTCTCTCAGACTCTTCTAGTTGGAGGAGGGGAGGACGTCTCTCAGACTCTTCTTGTCGGAGGAGGGGAGGACATCTCTCAGACTCTTCATGTCGGAGGAGGGGAGGACGTCTCTCCGACTCTTCTTGTCGGAGGAGGGGAGGACGTCTCTCCGACTCTTCTTGTCGGAGGAGGGGGAGGACATCTCTCCGACTCTTCTTGTCGGAGGGGGGGAGGACGACTCTCAGACTCTTCTTGTCGGGGGGGTGAAGGACGTCTCTCAGACTCTTCTTGTCGGAGGAGGGGAGGACGACTCTCAGACTCTTCTTGTCGGAGGGGTGGAGGACGTCTCTCCGACTCTTCTTGTCGGAGGAGGGGAGGACGTCTCTCAGACTCTTCTTGTTGGAGGAGGGGAGGACGTCTCTCAGACTCTTCTTGTCGGAGGGGTGAAGGACGTCTCTCAGACTCTTCTTGTCGGAGGAGGGGAGGACATCTCGCAGACTCTTCTTGTCGGAGGAGGGGAGGACGTCTCTCAGACTCTTCTTATCGGAGGGGTGAAGGACGTCTCTCAGACTCTTCTTGTCGGAGGAGGGGAGGACGACTCTCAGACTCTTCTTGTCGGAGGAGGGGAGGACGACTCTCAGACTCTTCTTTTCGGAGGAGGGGAGGACGTCTCTCAGACTCTTCTTGTCGGAGGAGTGGAGGACGTCTCTCAGACTCTTCTTGTCGGAGGAGGGGGAGGACGTCTCTCCGACTCTTCTTGTCGGAGGAGGGGGAGGACGTCTCTCCGACTCTTCTTGTCGGAGGAGGGGGAGGACGTCTCTCCGACTCTTCTTGTCGGAGGGGGGGAGGACGACTCTCAGACTCTTCTTGTCGGAGGAGGGGAGGACGTCTCTCAGACTCTTCTTGTCGGAGGGGTGAAGGACGTCTCTCAGACTCTTCTAGTTGGAGGAGGGGAGGACGTCTCTCAGACTCTTCTTGTCGGAGGAGGGGAGGACATCTCTCAGACTCTTCATGTCGGAGGAGGGGAGGACGTCTCTCCGACTCTTCTTGTCGGAGGAGGGGAGGACGTCTCTCCGACTCTTCTTGTCGGAGGAGGGGGAGGACATCTCTCCGACTCTTCTTGTCGGAGGGGGGGAGGACGACTCTCAGACTCTTCTTGTCGGAGGGGTGGAGGACGTCTCTCAGACTCTTCTTGTCGGAGGGGTGAAGGACGTCTCTCAGACTCTTCTAGTTGGAGGAGGGGAGGACGTCTCTCAGACTCTTCTTGTCGGAGGAGGGGAGGACGTCTCTCAGACTCTTCTTGTTGGAGGAGGGGAGGATGTCTCTCAGACTCTTCTTGTTGGAGGAGGGGAGGACGTCTCTCAGACTCTTTTTGTTGGAGGAGGGGAGGACATCTCTCTCAGATTCTTCTTATCGGAGGAGGGGAGGACGTCTCTGACTCTTCTTGTCGGAGGAGGGGAGGACGTCTCTCAGACTCTTCTTGTCGGAGGAGGGGAGGACGTCTCTCAGACTCTTCTTGTCGGAGGAGGGGAGGATGTCTCTCAGACTCTTCTTGTCGGAGGAGGGGAGGACGTCTCTCAGACTCTTCTTGTCGGAGGAGGGGAGGACGACTCGCAGACTCTTCTTGTCGGAGGAGGGGAGGACGTCTCTCCGACTCTTCTTGTCGGAGGAGTGGAGGACGTCTCTCCGACTCTTCTTGTCGGAGGAGGGGAGGACGTCTCTCAGACTCTTCTTGTCGGAGGAGGGGAGGGCGTCTCTCAGACTCTTCTTGTCGGAGGAGGGGAGGGCGTCTCTCAGATTCTTCTTGTCGGAGAAGGGG